>NW_006284849.1:53493-67492 GCF_000327345.1 Myotis davidii
CTACATGTAAATAGATGCTCTGTTAAGGAAGTGGGGCTATTCCCACCGAAACAAAGAGTGAAGTCTATTTTCTTCAAAACAAAACTCTGTGTATACATGTAAATGTTTGTGCTATGGATAACATTCCCCATGACAATCTAGCCAGAAGGAAAATATGAAATGCTTTTTAAACAAACTGCCTTTTTTTGACAGACACTTACAAAGTCACTTGACTTCAAATAATCCCATTACATTTAATTTCACATGATTTGAGAGATGTGAAAATGCAGTTCCCCTGCTGTGTCATGTCCTTAGTAATGTCTGATGACATCTCCTGAGGTCACATCCACACTTTAGCAGACTCTGTATCTGGTGAAATGATTGTTTGATGTTTTAGGAATACACTCCTTTTGTAGCTCTTAAATAACAGTCTCTTAGTTTTGTATGAGATGTGTCGCGTATTGGCATAATAATGCATTTGAAATGGTCTTATTTTTGGAATTATAGGGTCACTTTTTAATTCTTGAATTTTATAGTTCAGTATGAATATCATCACTAAATAATTTTAATGGTATTTTTAATACAAAATAAATATCTGTCTTCTGGAAAACTATACTTTATATATACCCAGACAGCCCATCCTCTTCAATGAATAAAATTGAAATTAACCCTAAAATCTTCAAAACAGAAGAAACTTTCAATTTAAGCTAATCCAGGGTAAGTAGACCCAGTTAACTTACTCCTGTAAAAAATAAAACCTCAACTCTTTGCTACAACTTATTTTTAGAAATTCATTTTCATTAACTCTTTAAGAAAGCACCTTTCATATTACATGTTGCTTGTTTATAGAAAAACAAACTTCATAGACTGTATGTGGAATTTAACATCTAAGTAACCTTTTCTTGGCCCAAAATGGTTTCTAGATATTAAGTGCCACTTCATTCAGCACTATCCTATATAATAACAGGGTAATATGCAAATTGACCCTAACAGCAGAATGACCAGAATGACAGCTCGACCAGTCACTATGAGGCGCACTACCTTTTGGTTTCTTTCCCCAGCCTGCAGGCTATGATCAGCTGATGACGAACAGCAAATGGGGAACTGGGGGTGGGTGGCAGGGGATGCGGGTGGCGCCAGGCCAAGGCCCCTACCCCACCAGTCGCCACACAGAGGGCAACCTGAGGCAGGGGTGGGGCCTGAGAGCAGGCAGGAACGGCCCACCTCTTGGTCCCCTCCCCCGGCCATCAGGTTTGATCACCTGATGGCGAATGGGGAACCAGGGATGGGTGGTGGTGGGGGGTGGGGCCAACTGCAGGCAGCCAGGGAAAATGGCCCTGATTGCAGGCCAGGCCTAGGGACCGTACCTCTGCACAAATTTTGTGCCCCAGGCCTCTGGTTTTTTGTATATTAGCCTTTGTACATTACACTTTAAAACTTACTTGCTGCTTTGGTCACACACGGCTTTATTAAGGAATCAAGAAATGACTTCCAATTTTAAAGCATTCTGTTCTACTACTCCCAAGGTCCTAAAGAACACCATTTTAGAATATTATGGGACTGACTTTTGATACCTCTTATCAATATAAACAAAGACACATTAACAACTGAATTTTTTGAAACCAGCCTTTTTTATTTTGAAAATGCACACTGAAAGTTACTTCCCTTCAATAACCCATAAGGCTGACTTTCTGTTAAATCTTCACAGAAATGTAAATAGCTTAACTTTTTATTGCAGTTGACTTTGTTTCCATGAAAACATACACATATATTTTTGTTTCAAAGAAGGCAATTAAATAAAATAAAAGCATAATCAATGGTTTTGGGCAAGTAACATTACAGGTTGTGCAACTGTACTGCTAACAGTTGTTTCTAATATATACTGGTGGAACAAAACTACATTGATATATTATCAACCTGTTCTTCCATCTACTTCAAACAAAGACTTTTCTTGCTAAGAAATTATTCATGTTCGGGTTAGTTCTTTTTTAAAATTATGGAAGCTTGGTTTATACAGAACTAAACCTTTCTAGATGATAATACTAAGCATCTTTGTTACAAATCGCATATTTGTAAAGTTCACATGAGAAAGTTTTAGATTCAGAATTTTTAGCTAATTGATGTTTACAGAATTTTAATAACATAGACTTTGATGTTGAAAGTCTCTCATAAAGATTTTACTGATTAACATGTGGTCTTTTCCTGAATGCCTTTTCCTCTTCCTTATCTTCTTCTTCATCCGAATAATCCACTAATCTCATTGGGCTATCTGTTCCATTGGTATCACCAGTAGAATGGGTATGAGTAAATTTGACGTCACCAGAAGATGTTCTTTTAGGAAGATTCACCTTGTCTACATTTTCTGTTGTTTTTTCAGTCTCCATATATGTATCACAAACATCTTGACAATCACATTCCAGTGGTTTCATACTTGTTTCTCCTTCCTCTATATTTTCTATATCTCTTTTCCAAGAAACTTCATTCTTCTCCAAGTCTCTGGCTCTACACAAGAATATTTTACTACTCTGCATAGAATTCAAACTCTTTTGACTCTTTCGGTCTTTCTCTTGTTCATAGTTAAACTTCATACTTTTGAATGTCGGAACATATTCAATCCATTCAAGTCTTTTGTAAAACTTTTCAACTACATGTAAAAGCAGAGACTTGATATTTTCCACTTTTATATATTCAAACAGTTCAATAACAGCTGAATTCAACATATTGTATCGAGTTCCATTATCCAGAAAGGCATTTACAACTGGCTCAAATAAATTTCCCTCGATGATGTAACGATTATAAACTTCATCTTTAAGGCCAATTATCTTTCTCATAAGGCGAAGAGCACATAATACCAAGAAAGTGTGTTTCGACTTCATCAAGATCAAGACATTTCTCAGCAAGTCTTTTCGCAAAATATAGTATTTTATGTAATATGTGTGATGTTGCACACAAAAAGTTAGCAGCTCTAAAATTATGCCAAGCAGCTGTGCTGTTTGATAATCATGGAGGCAATATTTGTTGTTTATGTCACCTGTAAGTACATGATCCTCTTCAAATATATCTTCTGACGTAGTAGCCCAAAGTGGTAGTATTATGTTATGTATACATTGTTTATAAAAGAAATTTAGAAATATATTTCTTTCACATTTATGTGGCATCGCTATCATGCTGTCTGGATCAAGTATTAAACAAAGAAGTCTCATTATATGTAAAGCACCTGCTTGCTCAGGATCAGTATCACAGATCATTTGTTTAATGACTAAATTAATGAGAAGGCTACCATTTTCATTCTGCTGGTCTTCTATTATGAATTCTCGGATCATGGATGGACTATGGTCTACTATATAAGTAAATATGTCAATAGCAGATGACTTTATTTGAAAATTATCCAGGCTCATTACAACTTTAATAGCTGGAAGAATTCCCATTTGTGTCAATGTTTTGAATAGTGCATCCTTGCTTCGAGGCTTTAATATCTGAGCAAATGCAACGAATTCCTTGAGGAAAAATAACAATTCTCGCCGTTTATCATTATCAATAGTCTTGTCCTTTAACTGTTCAAATATTTGAGGCAAAAACTTGTCATCTCCCTGCAGCATGTGGATTATCTCCATTTTGTTGAGGAAAATAAAAGTTTTAAGGGAAGAAAGATAATTCTCTTCCAATACCGATTGTGTAGGAAAAAGAATGTCTTGAATATACTGTATCCTGTATGTCTGATGTATTCTTTGTCTGAGTTTACAGGTTGTTATTGGTATAACTTCCTTGAAATTTGCATTTTGGGTCAAGAATTCCCTATGCTTTTTTGGCTGATCCAAAGAAGGATCATATTCAAGGCATCCTATCACATCCATGATGCACTCATCAGAAAACAAGATCTCAAGTAGAGCTGTCTTGTCGAGGAAAAACATTCCTTTAATAATTGTATTTAAATGGTATAAGCCTTCAGTGTAGCCCACGTTTTCACAGGTGTGTAACAGCTTCAGTAGTTCTTTAATATAGCTCTCATTTTCTAAGACCAGGGCCAGCCTTCTCTTGAGGAGAGGTGAACAGAAAGCTGAGGTGACTAAGTTAGCGATCTGTTTAAGTTTACTGAGTTCACAGTTAGGCAGTTCATCCAAATCATCGGTTTCTGGCGTTTCATTAATGTCTTCCTCTAAATCATCTAAGAGGTCCTGTGTGATGTTGACAGTGGGGTCTTTACCTTGAACCCGACAAATGGCTTCCCAGGTCTCCTGACAACTCTCCGTGTCTGGGAAACTCAACGCCATTCCGTGCTTCTCATTTTCGGACCAAACAATTAATGTATCTTTTTGTTTCTGATAGGGCGTGTCTGGGAGTACCTTGGTCTCTAGGAGCAGCGAGCCGCTGGATTCCGACCTAACTACCAGAAACGTGCCCTGGGATTCTGAGGGAACTGAGGTGACATTCCCTGAGCCCAGATAATACCATTGGTTGTTCTCATTCAAGGCATAAAGCTTTGCCGGGCGACTGGGCTTGTCCGCCATGGCAAACTTGGGGGTCTTTACCTTAGCTCTGTTCTCCGCGAAGTTTTCTGAGGTACGTACCTCCGCAGTCTACCGGAAGTGTAGCTGCTGTGGCTGCTACGGTGGCCGAGAGGGCTCCTTGTGCAAATCGAAGCAGAAAAGATGGCGGCCGGCGGCGAGTCGGTGTCACGGTGGCCAGGGCGTAGTGAGCGTCACAGCGGCGCCGGCGGCTCCTGAGGTCAGTAGGGTTCCCCGGAGCCCCACTACATCTCACGGCCTTCTCACTATCCCCTACCTCCATTTTGCGCCCCCATACTCTTTCTTAATATGGGCTTCAAAAGGGAGGCGGTCTCAGCCCTCTCACGGCTGTCTGAGAAAGCCTCGGTTTGGGCAGGATTCTAATGATTCTCCCAGGATTCCGCTCAAAAGAACGTTGTATACGTATCAATGCACAATGCCACCCGGCTTAAAATGGAGGCTTAAGGATTGGAGCCAAGCACATGCTCTTCCCTTGATAGGTTTTTCACGCCCTACCCCCCACCCCTTCCCCAAGAACCATTTTCATTCATCAAGTGTCTGTGGGTGGAGCCTTGGGACCTTGGTTAGACAAAAGAAAGCTTAATCATTCATGTCCTTGCCAAGTCCACTCCTGACATTTTATGTCAAGAAAACGCTCCCCTCCCCTACCCCAGAAGAAGCAAGAGCAAGCGAGTTATGAGCCATTAGCAATAGCTACAGACGTGCAGTTGAGTCTTATTTTTGAGGCTTGGCTTAAACCTATATCACCCACTTATCTATTCTCCAGGAGGCTATTCCAAGAGGGACTTGGCAACTCTTTCAGAGCTTACTCTGAAGGTCTCTCTTTTGGTGCAGTGAGAACATATTTTTCTCAATTTTCTGTAATCTCTAACCATATTCCTCATTCTTAGGAAAGAAATGGGCCAGAGGGAAACAGTCAAAAATAGCCAAGAGTGAATATTGAATATCACAGAGCAATTGTTTATTTTTTTAAAGGTTTTTAAGAGAAAGGAAGAGAGAGGAACATTAATCAGTTGCCTCCTGTATGTACCGAAACCTGGGATCAAACCTGCAACCTGCATATATGCCCTGACCAGAAATTGAACTGGTGATCTTTCGGTGCATGGTAGGATGCTCAACCAACTTAGCCATACCAGTTAAGGCCAATTGTTCTATTTCTTACTAAATATAGTAATAACAACCACAACCAAGCAATAATACTTGAGCATTTATTATTATTATAAAAAAGTAATAATATAATTGAGCAAATACTTGAATGCTTATATGTTCAAGACACTGTGACAAGGACTTACATATATTCTTATTTAATTTTTGTAATAACCGTAATATAGGGATATTAAGCACCCTTTTAATATCAGGAAACACATTTAGAGAAGTTAAAGTACGTAGCCAAAGGTCACACTGCTAATGAGTTGAAAAACACTGATTTGAACATATCTTTATGATTCCAAAATTGTTTTTCGCAGCCACTGAACTATGCTATCTCCTTCTTTTCTTGGCCTTCATTACACTTTATTTCACATTCCTTCTATCTATATAATTTGTAATCAACAAAATTATCAAGAGAAGATGAAAGTCACGCACTTCCTCCTTTAGATTCACATCTGTGTGTAGCCAACTGAAAAATAGAAACTTGTCGATGGCAACTCTGTTAAATATAATTTTAATAGTAACCAAGTTGATTTTTGATGTAGCAGCAACTTCTGCAGTTTTCATTAAAAACAAAAATCCCCCCCAAAATACGTTAACCCTGTTATTGCAAGGGAAAAACTGAGAATTTGGCCACATCAAGTGCATTCGGACTTAGAGTCCTGTTTGTAACAATAACTTCATTTTACATAGCATTGAAGGTGTGTGACAATTCTTACCTAGACACAGAAAAACTCTTTCACACACCTCTCTTGTAATGTCATCTCCAGGAGTTTATAGTACAGGAATATTTCCTGGACAGGACAGCTGGGACACTTGGGAATTGAATACAAATACCATCATTTCATGAGAAAATTCAAATGAATGCCAGGAGTTTCTGAATTAGAAACATTTACAAATTCTAAATAATACTTAGACAAAAGATTAATAAATGACTAATACATATCACTTCTTGGCCTTTTGGCTAAGATCAAGTGTAATAAATGACTAATACAAAAATTGATATATGTGCTAGTTTGAATCTCTTGTCTTATTTCAGCAAGAGAAAATATGCAAATATGTGATAACAATAATGACATGCATATTCATGTCCAATTTTTTTCTCTGCTGTAGTTATATTAAAGTTTCTATCAGAATCAATTATAATGCTTGTCAGTTGTCTGAATCTGCTCTCAGGTTTTATTCTCTGAGAGGTAGTCAGCACAAATCTATGTGTTGTCACAGTTTTATCACAGGGAGTCTCCCTTAGGCCAGTGAAGGTCCCATTATCTTAACTAGGTTAACTGGAATCTCTTTACAGTCTCAAAGAGCCTCAAGTTCGAATTTCTTATTGCTGTTTCTGCAGTAGATTCTTTCAGTTTCTGTCTTACTTGGTTTGGGAATTAGAACAATGCCCTTTTTTGCTTCAGTAGTTCTACCTACCTAAGGTTATCATGTTGTTTTGTTTTGCAGAGAGCAAGGCAATAGGAATTTTAAAATGTCACATTCCTGGAGCTGTGTAAGTCCTTTCTGTAGGCATTATTTCTTTTTTATTTAATCCTCATATAATAGTGGCTTGAGGAAGATATTATTACGGCCATATCAGAGAGGAAAAACTTGAAACTCCAAAACAGAATTGAGCATTTGGTTCAAACCTCTGCAGAAAGTGATGATGCTAGGATTTCAGAGTAGGCCTGGAGCATTCCAACTTGCTGCTCCCAGTGTGCCATGCTCTTTCATAGACTACACATAGATTGTTATAGCAGGTGTTTAAAACAATATGATCTTTATCCCAACTATCATGGCTATTTGAAGGAAAATCTTTGAGGCTAGTTCAAAATCAAAATGGCTAGATTTACTCTTTTTTTGATAATATATTTTTTTATTGATTCCAGAAAGGAAGGCAGAGGGAGAGAGAGAAAGAAACATCAATGATGAGAGAGAATCATTGATTGGCTGCCTCCTGCATGCCCCACACTGTGGATTGAGCCCACAGCCAGGGCATGTGCCTTTCCGGAAATTGAACCCTGACCTCCTGGTTCATAGGTCGACACTGAGCCATACAGGCCGGGCTCTAAATGTCTTTTAAAAAATAATAATAAAGATGTTTTTATTGATTTCAGAGAGAGGAAAGGAGAGAGAGAAAGAGATAGAAACATCAATGAGAGAGAAACAATCCGCTGCCTCCTGCACACATCCTACTGGGAATTGGGCCTGCAACATGGGCATGTGCTCTGACAGGGAATTGAATCAGTGATTTCCTGGTGCTGGGACAATGCCCAACCAACTGAGCAACACCAGCCAGGCTAAATGTCTTTTCAAAAAATTTTCTGTATTTTTTTCCCACTCTGAACTCATGAAATATCTTTGTAAACATAGGTTTTATAGCCCTTTGTCTTTTGCATTATTCAATGGGATGATTCTTTATAATAATTACATTAGGGAGCTTGACATTAATTTCTCAAGTTATAGCTCTTTTAATGCAGTTGTATATGAAAAAGCCCTTTTTAAATTTTCCATTTGAGATTATCTAATTGATACCTTTCTTCTCTCTCCTACACATACAAGCACATGGCATCCACAGCTGGAATTGGATTCCTTAAACTGACATTATAATCTTGAGTAGCTATTCTTTTTTTAAAAAATATATTTTATTGGTTTTCCACAGAGAAGAAGGGAGAAGGATAGAGAGTTAGAAACATCGATGAGAGAGATCGACCAGCTGCCTCCTGCACGCCCCCCAGTGGGGATGTGCCCACAACCAAGGCACATGCCCCTGACCGGAATCGAACCCGGGACCCCTGAGTCCGCAGGCCGATGCTCTATCCACTGAGCCAAACCGGTTCGGCGAGTAGCTATTCTTTTGCTTGAAAGATCTCCAGGTAAAGAGATATAACAACTTGCATGGATAGTATTTTCTAATATCATTCTCTTTGTACCAATAGGTCACATTTTTTTGCCTTTCTCTAAAATAAAGCTTCCAGTTTTAATTTCTTCCTATTCTCTGTTCAATGACAGGCAGAGAATGAAGGCTCATATAAGCTGCATTATTTTCTTTCGTCTGCAGGTAAGTGCTAGTCTTCTCCAGACCAAACACTCCTGACCTTACCATTGCACTTTTATAATTTCATTTGTACTAGTAACTGATTGTTAATATGACTTCTTTTTGTTGCATTTTCTCTCTTCACAACAAACTCTAGTTGCATATCTCAAAGAGAAATATCATTCCAACATTTAGCAATTCTAAATATCTTTAAAGAAATCCTTCATTATTCTAAAATTAAACATTCTTAATTATCCAATCTCCATGTCAAGTGTACTTATGTTGCCTGTGGCAATATAAGTCTGTGTTTCACTTTAATTCAACAATGGAAACGAGAGGAAAAATATGCCTGTTTTGCAGTATTCTTGAAGTCACTCTGAGCACATACAGGCGTCTTTGCCATTTATTAAGAATAATCAGTAAAGGAAAGCAAAGAAAAATCATATGGCACATCCATTCCCTAGGGCTCGAATGTTCAGGCTCAATGGGAGTCCCCAGGGTATTTTAGCACCTAAGGCCTCTGACAATAAATCTGTCCCTTAGGTCTTTTCAGTTATTTCAGGGAAGTGTCAGTAGCTCAGGGTAGAAGAAGCAATTATCCCTACACAGAATATAGTTCAAGGAAAGAAAGGAAGAACCTAGTTAGTGATATAAGGTACTGAAAGAAGAAAACATAAAGAAAAAATAAAGCAGCACATTGAGAAAAGTATAGTGATATATATTTATTACATTTTATATTCAAAAATAAGTGTAGATAAAGTAACATATAGCTATATTCATCTCTATCTACATTTGCATCCATATTCATATCTCACTCTCATATGCACACATATGGAAACAGATCTGGTGATTAAGAGCTCAGACACAAAACTGCATACCTCAACTTGAAGCCACGGTTCTGCCAGGCATTAGTCATGTGATAAGTCATGTTACATGGACAAAGTACCGACTGAAAGGAATTTTAGAGACAGGAAAGGCAGTTTTAGGGAAAGGAGGTCCATGGGAAAGGAATGCATATGTGATGGGTAGAGACAGCTCCAAGCCAGATTGCTTATTTTACATTCACAGAGGATGGAGGAATGTTACAAGATAAGGGGAAGAAGAAGAGGGGGGCACAGGGTGGGCTTTGAAACTTTGAAACTGATACCATGCAGGAGAGTGACCAATTAGGAAAGCACTGGGGACATAAATTAAGGAAGGCTCCAATTAGAAAGGGTCATGAAGAGACAAAGAGTTGCTGGAGACAAAGAAATTCAGAGGACTGATTTTTTTTTCCACTAGAGAGAGCAGGTTTTCTCCATTTGGGGACCCTTCCCCAGGGAGTTCCCCTGTGGGGACCCCCACCCCAGGAGGAGTTTGTGTCTGCTTACAATAAATTTCTACACTTTTGTCTAAAAATCTTTTAGTCTGCGAATTTTATTCTTCAAACTTTGTAGGACAAGAACCCACAAGGAGAGTCCACTCACCAAACTCCGTGTGTCACTACTATGTCTGGGCTTCAATTTCTCTATCTCTCAAGTGGAACCATTTTACCCGCCTCATCTGGTTGTTACAGGATTAAAAGAGGTAACAGGCATAAAACATCTAGACTGGTGCCCAGTGAAGTTATTATTTAAACATGTTGGTTCATTTAAAAATCATATACATGGGGAGGGGGCAGGAGTGGAGAGGAGGGGGTCAATGCAGGGAAAAAAGGGGACATCTCTAATAGTTATAACAATAAAGATAAATTTAAAAATAAAATATTAAAAAAATCATATACCTGAATAACAAAAATGTGTCCTTTAACACATTTCATTTTTTTAAGGGGAATGTGTCCAAGAAACTGAAGGCTTCTTGTTGTTGGGTGAGTGGTTAGGTGTTAAATGCTGATTTATCAAGCCTTGGATATGCTTACCATAAGAAAGGAGTGAATATTCAAAAACCTGAGGGGGTTGCATAAGAGATATGAAATCCCTCTCCCAACTTCCTTGGCCTGGGCACTATCTCAGGTGAAATCAGCAAAGGAGTACCTCTTAAAAAGAAATTTTAGGATTGACTTTCTGCCTGGGAGGCTTTGGAGGAGGGGCTGGTCTAAAGAGGATTTTGGAGTGAGATGGTGAGTGCTGTGTAATGAGTCCTCCCCAGGAGCCCATGGTGCTCCAAGTAATCTTGCCCATTCTAAACGCCCTTGCTTTTAATTGGTTTTCTTGTGAAAATAGGTCAAGTTGTCCAGTTTCACTTACAGCTCGAGTCCAAAGCAGAGTCAATCCGTGCAGTCTCAACCTTTTCACGGGTTACTACTTAAACAAAAGGATTTCAAATTGCTGAGAATTTCTCTTAGTCTACCCTGAGTAGTGAACTTTCCTACAATGGCATTTTGATCATCAAAGTCAAATTTCCCAAATCATGTATAGTTTCTTCAGTTAACAATTTACTTTTCAAATTTTCTAAATTTTGCGAGATTTTTCCAGTCAATTTATATTTATACTTGAAGATATTTATACATCTGTTATAAAGAAAAATAACATTCATCTTCAAGAGGCTAACAGTTTTGCAAAATACATTTTCCCCGCATGAATGTTAAAGAGCACAGTTCAGGAGCTAAGCAATCATATTAGATTCACAATATTCAGAGGATTAATTCTGGATTTATTTTAGATTGTCAGTCTGTCACTTGGTTAAGTCACCTAACTCCACTTTTTGCCTCAGTTTCCTTTATGATGTGATTGGAATAATAATAAGACTTCTGTTCTGAGACTGGATGGGGGAAATGAAGTTTAAAATATTTTTGCACCAAAATTTTGCTATAGAAGTGCTGAAAATATCAGAGAACTGATTTCATGCTCAACTAACAAAATGAATTGCAGTAATGTTTAAATGCAAACCAACATGCTGTCAATGATTAGACATTTAAAACTGGAATTGATATTTATGAAAGTTAAATGAAGTTATTTCAAGTATCCAATGAGTATTGTGTGCTTCCTATGAGCCAGAGAATTTGCTGATGACTCAAAGGTGAATGCTAAGATGGATGCTCACCCTTAGTTTTAATTTTCAGTCTTGAAAGGGAGACAATTAAACACCTGTAATATAAGCCATTATAAGGGCACAGAAAGCAGCCTAGACATATCAGGGAAGTCTTCCAAGAGAAAATAACAGTTAAGCTGTATCTTGAAATATAATCAGGATTACATATGTGTGTGTGTGTGTGTGTGTGTGTGTGTGTGTGTGTGTGTGTGCAAGAGAAGGAACCACAAATAAAAAGAAAAAAAGCAGGTACTAGGTTTTGAAAGTCATGTAAACTAATTCAACTTGAAAGGTTGAGCCTGGCCATTCCTATCTGTATTACAGGGTGTGGAGATGGACAAGGAAAGCAAGCCAGGAATATTAATAAAGAATGTTGCAGAAATCTTAGTGAGAAATGGTTTTGATTAGGATTACAATTTCAGCAAAGGGTAAGGAGAAGTTATTCAAGAGACATTTAAGGTTTTAATTAACAGAACTTCCTGATTGATTAGAATAAGGGGGATCAGGGCAAGTGAAGACACAATCCTATCTAATAAAAAAGAAACATGATAATTAACCGTATGTCCACTACCCTTGCCATTGGCTAATCAGGGCGATATGCAAATTAACTGCCAACAAAGATGGCGGTTAATTTGCATATGTAGGTACAATGCTGGGAGGAGAAAGGGAAAGGATGGAAGAAGCCCCCTGCCACTGATGGTGATCAGAAACCCAGGGGGGAGCTAAGAGCCAGGGGCAGAGAACCCGGTGCCTTTGCTGCCCGGCCAGTGATAGCGGGAAGCAGGGGTGGAGCCGGCAATGGGAGCTGGGCAGGGGCGGAGCCGGCAGTCCGGGGAAGCTAGGGGTCCCTTGCCCAGGCGTAAAGCCTTGGCCAAAGATGTTAGGCCTGGGAAGGGGCAGAGCCTGCATCCTCGGGGAGCTGGGGGTCCCCTGCCCAGGCCTAATGCCTTGGCCAAAGGCGTTAGGTCTAGGTAGGGGTGGAGTCAGTGATCATAGGGAGCTGGGGGTCCCCTGCCCAGGCCTAATGCCTTGGCCAGAGGTGTTAGGCCTGGGCAGGTGCGTGGAGCCAGTGATGATGGGAGCAGGGCCGGAGCCAGGGATGGCGGGGAGCAGGGGCGGATCTAATGATTGCGGGAGCTGGGGAGCTCCTGCCCAGGCCTAATGCCTTGGCCAGAGGCATTAGGCCTGGGCAGGGGCAGAGCCTGCAATCTCAGGGAGCTGTGGATCCCCTGCCCAGGCCTAACCCTTGGTCAGAGGCATTAGGTCTAGGCAGGGGCAGAGAGGGAGATCGCAGGGAGCTGGGGGTCTCCTGCCCAGGACTAATGCCTCCACCAGGGGCCTTAGGTCTTGGCAGAGCCAGTGCCAGAGATCCTTGGTAGCAGGGGCGGAGCCGGGGATGGGGGGCGTTGGGGGTCCTCTGCCCAGGCCTGACACCTCTGCCAGTGCCCAGGCCTGAATCCTGGGACAGAGGCATCCGGCCTGGACCAGGGACGGAGCTGGCAATCGGAGGGGTCTGGGGGTCCCCTGCCCAGGCCTGATGCCTGGGCCAGAGGCATCAGGCCTGGGCGGGGGGCAGAGACAGTGATCAGGGGGAAATGAGGGTCCCCTTCCCAGGCCTGACGCCTATGGCAGAGGCATTAGTCTTGGGCAAGGGGCCGATCCTGCGATTGGAGGGTGATGGGGGTCAACGCCTTTGGCCGAGGCATCAGGCCTGGGCGGAGGGTGGAGCCGTCAATCCAAGAGGTGTACGGGTCTCCTACTCAGGCCTGATACCTGGGCCAGAGGCGTCAGGCCTTGGGGGCGGGGAAGCCAGCTATGGGAGGGAGATGGGGTACCCTGCCCAGGCCTTACACCTCTGGTGGAGGCATCAGGCCTGGGCAAGGGGCCAATCTGGCAATCGGAGGGTGATGGGGGTCGACGCCTCTTGCCAAGGGGTCAGGCCTGGGCAAGGGTGTAGCCCGTGATTGGGGGAGATGGGGTTCCCCTTCCCAGGCCTGAAGCCTGGGCCAGAGGCATCAAGCCTGGGGTGGGGGTGGGTGGGGTGCCAAGCCTCAGATTGGTGTAAACTACAGAGGAAGCACCTTTTCTCACCACTCATTGGTTATGTTCCCTGTATGCCACTGGTAATATTCTTAGTAACTTGGGTAATAAGAATCCAAAAAGGTGGTCTAGGGTTTTTCTACCACACTCAAAAAAAAAAAAAACCACCAAAAAACGAAGGTCTGTTGCTGGAGGGCTAAGAAATGTCATATCCTGCCCTAGCTGGTTTAGTCAGTGTATAATGCCTCGGCCTGCCAACTGCAGAGTCTGGGTT
>NW_006284849.1:67783-73318 GCF_000327345.1 Myotis davidii
GACACTCTCCCCACCCCAGTGCATGAATTTCATGCACCGGGCCCCTAGTCCTATATAATAAAAGACTAATATGCTAAATGTCCAGTCATCTGATCATTCATTCAACCAATCAAAGCATAATATAAGCCCTGACTGGTTTGGCTCAGTGGATAGAGTGTTGGCCTACAGACTCAAAGCATAATATGCTAATGATATGCTAAGACTGCTCAACTGCTCACTATGATGTGCACTGACCACCAGGGGGCATATGCTCTGACTGGTAGGTTAGCTTGCTGCTGAGGTCCGGCCAATAGGGACTGAGATGGGCCGGACATGCTCTGGAGTCCTCCCCCACTCCCTCCCGGCTGGCCAACCTCCTGTGTCGCTCCCCAGCCCCACTCATGCACCAGTGGGCTCCCTAGGCTTGGCCTGCACCCTCTTGCAATCCAGGGCCCCTCAGGGGATGTTGGAGAGCCGATTTCGGCCAATCCTACAGGCCAAGCTGAGGGACCCCACTGGTGCACGAATTCATGCACTGGGCCTCTAGTAAAAAAATAATTACCAACTTGGTAGATGGTGATGTATCTCAGTTAGAAAGATTAGTGAGTTTAGGGGGAAAGATTAGCTTAGTTTGGACCAACTGAGGTTGAGGTACTTATAAGACAGAATATTACAGTAATAATGCTGTGATATGATATAATACTATTTAATCTTTTCATTCTATTTATATGGAAGTGACACAGTGATATTCTGCAGAGAGCCTTTGGAGGCACTTTAGAAATGATGAACTGAACTAAATATTTGCAGGCCAGAGAGCTGTTCTATCAGAAAAGTTCAAGGTAACTCTCAAGGCTAAAGAGAGAAGTGTCTGCATATTCATAAAGAATCACTGCAAAATTGGCAAGTGAGATTATATTTACCTCTTGGCCTCTCTTTTCTCTTACTTAAAACATTGCTTTTCTTTCTTTTTTTTTTAGGTTTGCCTTTGTTTAATTCCTGCCAAATGCTATCAGTATATCAAGAGATAAAACTGTGATTCATAAGTGTGAATGGCCACGTTGAGAATTGCTGCCCTCCACTCTCTTCCACTGGTAAACCCTAGGACAAGGTGAAAGTAGGCAACTCATTGAAAGACTGATGATACATTCTGTGCTTTTTCCTCACCCTTAAATTCCTGGAAGTAATGGTGAACAAGAGCTATAATTATTTTCCCAGCTGTTACACCTTTTCTTTCCTGAAAAGGTGTAAGAGCAATATATAGGACATAAGCCGCTTTCCTTAAGTAGATTTAAAATAGCATTTGTATTGGTCTGGAGTTGTCTGGAATTTGTACTTTCTTGTTCTGACAAGGAGTGTTGAACAGAAATGATTCTAAGCAAAATGGGGAAAGACTAAGCTTAAGTTTGTGTATTTTAGCTGCCTCACTGGATTTTATTTTGACCTTTTTCTGTGCAGGTGTTTGCCCAATACACTATTGCTGACCCAATGCTCTCTTTGAACCATTATTTTGCCATTTAAACCTCAAAATACTATATTTTAGGCCATAGAAGGGAGGGTGACAATGGGCTTTTGGTAATTCGCAAAGTTAAATGAGCCCATGTACAGTTATTCAAGGACAACTAACAAGCCTAAAAACGTTCCACATTTTTAACTTAGTAAGCCTTCTGCAATAAATCTGTCTGTTCTTTTTAGAATGAACATGCCTAAAATGTGGAATATTAGCCCACCACATAAGTGGCCTGGTTGCAATGACCCCATTGATTTGAGTTCACTCTCAACTATGATTTTCGACAAATCTTTAGTCTCCTTTGTCCAGCCCTGCTTTGTCATTATTTTATTTGGGGATAGATATTTTTAGACTTGATATTCTGGAAGGCAGTACCTTTCTCAGTCATACAGAGGTTTAAATATTGTTAACACTGTGCCTCCAGGTAAGGCAAAAGTTTCGAATTAAAAATACTAGTAAGCCCCCTCCTTTCTTTGAATAGTAGCAGTTGTAATTATAGAGGAGGTACAAAGTTAAAGATCATTTTGAAAATGTAAATTTCCTCTGCTTGTTATTAAATTATATACAAGCTGGAGAGTGGATTCATGCGTTAGTAAGTCCTTTTTATTTGCCTGCTGAGAAGAGAAAGTTGACTTTTGCTAGAGCCATTTAATTCTTTAAAAGTAATGAAATATCTGAAGACATCTCTACTTAGTTTTAAGAGAAATAAATATAGGGTGTCTCACCCATAAAGAGTTAGGATTACATTTGTTTCCTTTGTGTGAAAGATACGTAATTTATAAGCTAATGAGTTGTAAAAGTTCTTCTCATAAGTAGAATCATATTATATCTCCCAGGAGTAAGATAGTCAAACTGTTCTGTAATAACTCATTCAAGTTTATTTTACCTTAACTTATAAAACAAAATGCCTTCTTTTTAAATGTGCCATGAAAAGAATGCCCAGATACAGAGAAAGTAGGAGTTAGGAGAGTGAAAATGGAGAGAACTCATAGATGGTATTCATGTAATTATCTTTCGATAAAGAGAAAATTTAATTGTTAAAAAATTAGGAATAAAGTATTGACTGTTTAACAGCTAAAATACCTGTATAACTACCATTGAATAATTTAATTTTTTCAAGAAGCTTATTTTCTTTTGTTTTTATAGCTTCATCCTTATGGTACAGAACCTTCTGTAATGACTCCCAATGATCCTGCCTCCAGGTATTTACACTTTTGTGTAAACCCTTCATTTGTGTACAGCAAGCATGTCAAACTCGTGGCCCATGGGCTCCATGTGGTCCACAATGAATATTTTTGCGGCCCAGCCAATATAACGGTATGTAAGAAACATTGTACTAAAAATTTCATAACTTAATTTTTACAATATTCTGTTATACATAATTATTAATAATGAACTACAACGTTCTCTAATGACTGATTACTAGAATCGTGTTGCATTCATTTCCCTTATGCTCAGGCGCCTTATGCGCAGGTGCACCATTTCTCTCACCAATACCAGCAGCGAATATTTTAGCAGCTGATTGCCATGTCATTACTCTTGGACTAGCTTGTTTGGTGTGCGCAACAGGAAATATTTCGCTTTTGGAGAACAAGAAAAATAGGTTTACTTGCATTACACTTATTAATTTGTGTAGTTATTCAGTGTCTGGTAAGTTAATGTTCAAAAAAATATTAATTTTATTAAAATGTTCTATAATTTTATGTTCACAATTACTCATTTATTTCAGCCCTTTGTTTTCAGAATGTCTCTATAAAAATAAACCTATGTTTCTATAAAAATTGAGCTTTCTTTTTTTGCGGCCCACATAAGTTTAAACCTGTTTATTTGGCCCATGTTAGCCTTTGAGTTTGACATGGTTGGTATACAGGCTTAACTTAGTGACTTACTTCTAAAGAACAGAATATGGGAAAAGTGAGGTAACTTCACTTCCAAGATGAAGCTATAAAAGACTGTGATTTCTGTCTTGCTATCTCTCTCTCATTCTGGTCCTCTGTCTTTTCTTTCTTGCTTGTTCTGATGAAATAAGAT
This sequence comes from Myotis davidii, assembly GCF_000327345.1. Lineage (NCBI taxonomy): Eukaryota > Metazoa > Chordata > Mammalia > Chiroptera > Vespertilionidae > Myotis > Myotis davidii. The sequence goes on from NW_006284849.1 coordinate 71,301, forward strand.
GTTATCTGAACAGGCCTTTGTGGCAAGAAACTAAAGGTAACTTCTCACCAGCAGCCAGCAAGAAATTGAAACCCGCTGGCCAACAGCCCTCCAGGAACTGCATTCGGATACAGCCATGTAAGTAAACTTGAAAGCAGATCCTTCCCCAATACAGCTTTCACATGACATCAAAACACTGTCCAGCACCTTCCTGAACATAGTGATCCCTGAGCCAGAGGACACATGTAAACTGCACCTGGATTCTTGGCCCCAAGGGCCCGTGAACTAAAAAATGTGTGTTGTTTTAAGGCAGTAATTTTTGGACTAATTTTCTAAGGAGAAAAAGGTAACTAATAAAATTCCAAATAAATATCCACTTCTATATGCATTTTATGTATTTAGATTCCTATTGTGTGTAAATGTATCAAAGCTCAGTGACATCTGTTATATAATTTAAGTCTTTATAAATATGGAACATGTATATAATCCCAGAAGCCATTTTAAAATTGGGCTGTTTTCATGCTGAACTTCTTTGTAAGAAAGAAACTTACAAAGTTTCTTTGTAACTTCTTTCCAAAGAAAGAGAAAACATTATTTTGAATTTGATGGACAAGTAATTTTTATATCTGGTATAATTTTAATCTGTGGTCCTGAAAATCATGATAGATCATTATAAGCATTTTGAGTGGGAAAATTTTTCTATGCAAGAACTTTAGCCTGGCTAGTGTGGCTGAGTGGTTGACCGTCGACCATGAATCAGGAAATCATGGTTCGATTCCCAGTCAGGGCACATGCCCGGTTGTGGGCTCAATCCCCAGTAGGGGGCATGCAAGAGGTAGCCAACTGATGATTCTCATCATTGATGTTTCTATCTCAATTTCCCTCTCCCTTCCTTTTTCTGAAATCAATAAAAATATTTTTAAAAAGAAGCTTATATTACCTGATATTGGGAAAACAAAAATATACCCAAACATTTCCACATTCACCTGGAGAGGGTCTATCATATTGTTTCTGGATTAGAAGTACAAGAAATTCCTGGATGAGTTTCAGTTTGTCTATGAGCCCCCTCCCCTCAAATCAGTGTCAAATACTGTGTGCTTGTGTGCATTTTTCTGGTGAAAGGGTTCATGACTTTCTTAAGATACTACAAAAGGCCCATGATCTTCAAATACGTTTAGAGTGATTGTAAGACACCACAGATTAATTTTGTTATAGTGGTTGAAAGATTGTTTTAAATACCACAAGAGTTAGTTGATTAATTAAATCATTTTTATATTTATTCAACCCCTTTATTGAGGACCGTGCTAGGCATTAGAATTACATCACTAAAAAGACATGAGTGATTCCTCTTCTAAGGAGCTTACACTTTAATGGGAAAGCAGACATTAATCATGAAGAGTTCTGGGAAGACAAATTAGAGAATGTTTGGAAGCATATAACTAGGTGTGCCAGTTATTTGCCTGTTTGCGCTCAGATCCACTCTCTTCCCTTCCTTCTTCTGTTTTATATAACAAGGGCTAATCCTGCAAACATTGTGCAGGCTCCTCTACCATCTGGTGTCTTTATGGGTTTGACTAGGCAGAAGTTTGGAGGGTCCAAAGCAGAAAGAGACCAGGATACTTCTCTCTCTTTTCTCGAGGATCTCTCTGCAGTGGCTCTGTTTCCACCTTGGGTGTAGCTCCAACTGGGCAGCTTCTACCTCTGTGCTTCAAGTATCCGTTTGGTGGCTCAACTCATGATACCTGTTAACTATTTCTTCCCTAGACACCAGCTCTAGTCATGTTGGCAGCTTCCTAAAGCTGTGAATCCATGGGTACCTCATCTTTTGTTCTGTCAATTAATCTAAATAACACTTTTATAATTTGTATCTTATATAAAATTCCATCCGTTGACCTACTCGGTATGGGTTCTATGTTTTAGCTGGTCCCTGATTTCTATACTAGGGCACTGAACCTGGTTAGGGAAGAAATGTGTCAGGAGTCTTTCCTTGAAGATGTTAGATTTGAGCGGAAGTATGAAATGTGAGTATGTATTCACTA
>NW_006284849.1:73410-76015 GCF_000327345.1 Myotis davidii
GTGCTTCTAATTTTCCAAAACTTGAAGGTCTGTGTTGTTGATGTTTGGAGAGCAATGTGGAAGCATGTTATGAAATAAAAGATCTAAAATACTAAATTTTGCAAGGCTTTAGTCAATTTTAAGTATTTTGGTCTTTATCACAACAGTGATAGGAAGCCTTTCATGGGTTTTTGATCAAGTGGTTTTGAGCAGTGAGGTGACACATGTGCAATGTGTATTTTTAAATTTGTGTGTTTTATAAATGTGTGTTTAAAGGTTTAATGGGTTGAGATTAAATTAGGAAGGAGTATAAGGAGATGCTAGGACAAAAGGTGAAATATTATTATAATAAAGAGGTGATGTTAGTTTGGGCAATGTTGGATAAAATCCTAAAGCTATTCAAAGTACTTAGTGATGCTTTGGATAAGGGGGTGAGTCATATGAGCTAATGGAGGTGGCATAATTGATTCTCCTTGGCAAAATGTGAATGATGATACCAGTGACTGGGTTAGACAAACTAGAGAAAGAATTTTGGGAAGAAAAGTTTATTTTGGATATGTTGACTTTGAATGTCTTTGGAAAAATAATAGAAACGTTTATTTGTTAGGTTGGCAGTATTGGATTTATCATTAATAATCCCATTAATTGGATTTATTCACTTTCTTTTGCTCTGTTGGGTGGGAAACTAGCAAAGAGTTGATCTGGGCATAAAGATACGTCATCTGTGATTGTTATTAGATGACTTTGTTAATTGTGATCTTGGTAAATTAAGCATTTCTATTCTAAAATATTTTAAACAACTTAGCTTGGAAAGTTTAGTATTCTATAAGCATATATTATTAATTTTAGTGTCTCTGTTTCCCATATCTCTTTACATATACTAGATGCTTAATAAAGTTTTAGAAATTTGAATCTAATGATGTTTTTCTAAATGACATCTACTTTTGTCCTTTTCCTGACTACCATTGTTAATTTTATGAATTTTAGAAAGCAGCGACTCTTTTAGTTTGTTGTGACAAACATGGACCAATCTGAAAATTTGGGTGTGAGGAAAAATCAGAATGCCACATATTTTCTACATTTCAGAGGTAAGTCAATGTAAATAATCCTAATACCAAACTTCAGTGCTCAGAAAATATAAAATCCTTTAGATTCCATGAAAAAGAGCTAATTACCTCTACTTGGATAAATTTCTTGGCATACTTTTCTCTTACCTGTATTCCTTCTTCAAAACTCATCCTTAGACATGATATTTCAATATTTTTCCAAGTATGTGGAATGAAACTGTGTATATCTACTTGAGTCAAGTCACTAGAGACATTCAACAACTTCAACAATACCAGGAGAAAAAATCTGATTTTTCAACCTGGCTATACATGGCACTTTGAGAATGCTCCTTTAAAAAAAATATCTGTAAATATTTTAAGTCAACTATCTTTTTTCAAACTTTTGTAGAATTTAAGTAGAAAGAACCTGTGGAGAAAATGTGGAGGACACCTTCCCTTGACTGCAGGTTGTTAGATTAATTCGCATGTCAATTTCATTTCATTAACATTTTAAACTTTTTTTTATGTCAGGAAAAACATCAGTCAAAATCACATACATAATCTGCTATTTTGAGATTACCACTCTATCTTTACAATCGCATCTCATTTATGTTTTAAGTATGCCCCCTCCACCTGAAAGGGTAATTCTAAATTGTTTTGTTTTTAATTTGTTTGTCTGAGTGTATTTTTGTTGTCTTCATTCTGTGTATTATGGTTTTATTAATTCAGTGATAACATAGCATTCCAAGTAGCTATGAGTTCATATCTGGGAGCTATTTTTCCTTTTTTTTGAAACTGCTCTTTCAAAGATACACACACACACACACACACACACATTATATCAGCGAGAAAGGGAGAGGAAGAGAAAGAAATATCAATGATGAAAAATACAAAAGAAAAGAAACATCAATAATGAGAGAGAATCATTGTTTGATTGCCTCCTGCATGCCCCACACTCAGAATTTAGCCTGCAACCTGGGCAAGTGCCCTGACTAGGAATCAAACTGTAACCACCTGGTTCATAGGTCAACACACAACCACTGAGCAACACTGGTTGGGCTCAAAGATAATTTAAAACAACATTGCATTGACCCAGACCTCTTCACTTAAATGTTTACATTAAACATTTTATATATGTTTACCTTATCCATTTTGGTAAAAATTTACGTGAGTAATGCAAAGTTATTTCAATAAGAGATAGTGTTCTACCTCAAACAAAAGAGAATAAACTGTTTGTTCAAACATCTGTGCATAGGATAAGACAATATGCACTTTTTCACAATCCAAAATATGGGACATGGACTTGGAATGTTAACCATTTATTAATACACTAGTGGCCTGGTGCACGAAATTCATGCACAGGGGAGGGTATGTTCCTCAGCCTGGTCTGCATCCTTTCCAATTTGGGACCCCTCGAAGGATGTCCTACTGCCAGTTTACAGGGTTGGGCCTAAATCGGCAGTCAGACATCCCTCTCCCAATCCAGGACTGCTGGCTCCCAACTGCTCGCCTGCCTGCCTGCCTGATTGCCCCTAACTGCCCTCCCCTGCTGGTCTGGTCACCTCTAACTGCCCTCCCTT
>NW_006284849.1:77962-82894 GCF_000327345.1 Myotis davidii
TCCTCAGGGGATCTGGGGGTGCCAGCTGGCCTGTGCCGGGGCTCTCTCTGCCCCCGATCACCATGGCGATCACGGGGCAGCAGGCCACCCGGCACCCCTGGCCCCAGGGGGTCCGGGGGTGCCAGCTGGCCTGCACTGGGGTGCTCTCTGCCCCCAATAGCCATGGCGATCATGGGGAAGCAGGCCAGCCAGGGCTCTCTCTGCCCCTGATCGCCATGGTGATCACAGGGAAGCAGGCCAGCTGGCACCCCCGGCCCTGGCTGGCCTATGCCTGGGCTCTCTCTGCCTCCAGTCCACAATGCAATCACCGATCACCGGCCGCCTTTGCCCGCCCCCCACCTTGCATGCCACCTGGGTTTCTGATTCCTTTCACCTCCCAGGATTGCGCCTATGTATGCAAATTAACTGCCATCTTTGTTGGCAGTTAACCGCCATCTGGGCTGGCAGTTAATTTGCATATTGCCCTGATTAGCCAATGGGAAGCGTGTCGGAGGTACGGTTAATTACCATGTTAGTCTATTATTAGATAGGATGCTGAAAAGGTGATTTTTCAAGTAGTAAATGCATAAAGGTTATTTAACTTTTTGTTAAATACTGTGTAACTGGCGTTGGGAAAGAAAACCAGATTAATTAAATGGCTTAATTTGCAAGATTATAATAAAACCATTTAAGAAATACTTTGGGCCTGGTCAGTGTGGCTCAGTAGTTGAGCATTGAACTATGAACCAGGAGGTCATGGTTTGATTCCCAATCAGTATACATGCCTGGGTTGTGGGCTTGATCTCACACATCCCCAGTGGAGGGCATGCAGGAGGCAGCTGGTCAATGATTCTCTCATCATTAATGTTTCTGTCTCTCTCCCTCTCCCTTTTTCTTTGAAATAAATAAAAACATATTTTTTAAAAAAGAAATATTTTGGTATTAAATTACACTACATCAAATTACATCACTTAATACAAAAATCAGGTCCTTTATCCAGATTTGAATATATTTATTTACTTTACTCTTATCTACTTGGCTTTACTAGGTTTAAAGTATGAGAGAGTGTTATTGTACACAGTCATGGTTTGAGTGTTGAAATGGAAGGAAGAGCTAGTTGTAAGCAATATCAGCCTACTTCCTTCCTCCTGAGCTTCCCACTCCTATTCGTACACTATTTTTCTTTTTCATTTTCTGATTGAGTGATTTTTCTTCCTGTCTTCTAATTTACTGATCTGTGCCTCAGCTTCCCCTAATCTGCTGTGTATTCCTTCCCATGCATTTTTTATTACTGCTATATCAATCTTCATTTTCAACTGGTCATTTTTCATAGTTTCTATATCTTTTCTCATGCTGTTGAATAACCTTGTAATCATTATTCTGAACTCTATATCTGATAAATTTCTTATCTCCATTTCATTTAGCTCTTCTGAAGAATTCTTTTGTTTTTTCACTTGGGGCTTGTTTCTGTTGTCTCCCCATTTCTGCTGCCTGTAAGGGTTTGTTACTATGTATTAGGTGGATCTGCTGTAACTCACAGTCTTTTTGGAGTGTCTCTGGTGGTCACATGCTGTTTGTACTGGCCCTGAGTACCCTGTTTGCAGCTGTCAGCAATCTACAGGCTGTGGTGGGGCTTGATGCCTTTAGAAAGGACCAAGATGTGCACCAAAGTATGCTTTTCCTAGCCCTGGGTCCAGAAGAAGATCTGGTAAAGACTCAAAGCATCCAGAGGTCTGCCTCTGCCTTCAGGCTGATTGTTATTCCCTGTCTCTTAATGAGCCTCTGGCTATAGACCTCAGCAAGGGGTAAACTCCACAGGGTGGGTCAAGAGCTTTTCCAACAGGATTGGTCAATTGCTGCCCCCCCCCTCCCCCACAGGCAACAGCTGCTTCAGTCTTAAAGGTCCATTTGAGAAATATGTCCTGTGCAGTATGTGGGAAAGACTCAGCACAAGAAACTGGGCAGCTGCCTTCTGAACTCTAACCACAGAATCCCCAACCCTGGATTCTCCTCACAGAGCTCTAGTCCACTCTGCCTTCCCTCTGTTGGAGCCCACAAAATTTTGTGCATTGGCCCTTTAAGAGGGTGCCTGCATCTCCAGCCATCTTTCCTTGGCAGACAGAAACTGTGCTGCTTTTCACAGCCAGGTATTATTTGGGCACATTTGTCAGTTCTGGTGCTCTCTGCAGGGGATCCCAGCTTGGGGATTAGACCCCAGAGATCTTTGTGAGAAGCCCTCACAGTTGAGATATCCCTCCAGAACTTCAGCTGCTGTCCATGGGAGCCCAGACAGCCCTCTTGCACTTCAACATTTCCTACCAGTCTCTATATGGTCTTCACTTAACATCCTTGGTTATAAGAGTTCTCTTCAGCCAGTCTTCAGTTCATTTTTCAGGATAGTTTTCTATATTTTAGTTGTTATTCTTGTCTGGTCCTGGGAGAGTGTCAGTGTAGCTTCCACTTAATCTGCCACCATTTTGAAAAGTATTTTTATATTTTAAACAAGTCCCTTTTATTTTGTGGGGAAAGTCGTGTTATATTAGACACACAGGCTACTGAGTGTGCATTATATATAAAAGCACTTCTAAAAAATCTTAACCTGTTCTGAACTCTGTATTGAAAGGAGAAAAATAGCAGCAGATACTCAAACAAGACACCAAGTATGAACCAAAGCATAATGATCACAAAGTTATGAATGCAAAAACAGTGAAAAAAACCAATCCACTATAAAAGGAAATCAGAAGGAATTTGAATCATCTCTTTATAAAGAGAACTGAAATGCAGATATAACATGATTTTGAGTAGAGTTAGTTTACTTCAAGTGTTTTAAGTTATGAACACTAAGGATTTTCATGATTTGAGAAAAGAATTGAAATGTTTATGCAGAACCTACAAGGGAAATGATTAGACAGTGTGTAATTTCCTGAAGAACCAAGTCTGTTAGTGATACAGTATATAGTTTGTGTGTGTGTGTGTGTGTGTGTGTGTGTTTTCATGAGATTATGCAGACATAAGATAGTCTCAATCTAGAGGTTAGAACTGGAAAGATAAAATTGTCAAGAGCTTTACTAAATAAAACTGTATAATATCTGAATGTATTAAAATGTTTGCATGCATGTTGCTATTATCAAAAGTTCCACATCCTATCTAATAAAAGGGTAATATGTAAATTAACCATCACTGTGTCACAAATATGGTGTTTTTGCTTCTCTTCCAAATTAATAGAATAATGATCTTTATCTGGACACATGGCCTCCCAGTTAAAAGACTATATTTTCCAGTCTCCCTCATACGTTCTGATCAGTGATATGCAAGTGGGCATACATTACAGGAGTTCCAGAAAGTTTCCTTAAAGGAGAGGTGGCAACTCATCGTCCCTGTGACACGGACAGGGAGAAGGGGGCCGGCCCACAGCCTCCACGGCTGAACGCAGGCATGGAGAGGAGACGGTAGGCCTGCTTCCCATGGAAGCAGCGTGGGTCCCTCCCGCCTCCTGCAGAATTAGCGCAGGTCCCTCCCACCTCCCACAGAAGTGGTGCGGCTCCCTCCTGGCTCCTGTGGGCGCCGGCAGCTCTCTTCCTCCTCCCACAGAAGCCACACGGCTCCCGTGGAAGCAGCATGGCTCCCGGCAGCACACTGCAGTTCCCACCAGCTCCCGCAGAAGTGGCAGGCAGCCTACTGGACACGATATTGCACGATGGGCTACTAGTATTCTAATAAAATAGATTTTATGGCTTTTGGGTATGGGTGAACTACAGTGAAGGGTGGCTGGCATAGAAAACACAATCACAGTAAGGGTATGCGATTGGCCTCTGCTCAAAATCAAGTTATAGCTGCATTTCAGTTCTCTTTATAAAGAGCTGACTCAAACTCCCACTGGTTTCCTTTTTACAGTGGATTTTTTCACTGTTTTTGCATTCATACCTGTCTGATCACTTTGCCTTTGTTCATACTTGGTGCCTTGCTTGAGTTTCTGCTATTCTTTTCTTTTGCTAAGTTATTTAATTCCTGGGTAGTTGATATAAAAGATGGTTAGGGTTGAAGTTCAGTATCTTTTTGTATTAAAGCCATTTGTTGTGGTTTTATCATCTGGGATCTGAAGAATAAAGTAAAAATAATAAAAAAATTTATTATTCTAAGTATGATTATGAATACCAAGGAGTAAGTTGATAAAACAGTTTAAATCAATAAAGCATTTTACATGATAATCGTTGAATTATACTAAATTTAGCCTAACATGTACCATCCGTGCAATGTTAAATGATAATTGTGACAAAAAATCCTTAATCAAATTTTAGTGCTAATCAGGAATACATGTATTAAGCATTATCTCATATTCTAATATTTGATTTTACTATAGAATATGTGCCCAATTATTTTTAAAAAATAATATATTCTATTAAGATGCATGTGTGAACACTGATATAACACCTCCATTATCTTCATTAAATCTAGTAGAAAGTTTTCATCAGTAATAATCTAGGCTATTATAATAACACTAGAGGCCTGGTGCATGACATTTGTGCATGGAGGGGGGGGTATCCCTCAGCCTGGCCTGCACCCTCTCCAATCCTGGACCCCTCAGGGGATGTCAGACTGCTGGTTTAGGCCTGATCCCACACCGGCAGTCAGACATCCTTCTCACAATTTGGGACCACTGGCTCCTAACTGCTCACCTGCCTGCCTGCCTTATTGCCCCTAACCACTCTTCCTTCCAGCCTGATTGCCCCCAACTGCCCCCCCACTGGCTTGATTGCCCCCAACTGCCACCCCTGCCAGCCTGATTGAGGTTGGGGGACTGATTTTGGGTGGGGCCGGCCATAGGGAGGGGCTGTGGTTGGTGGGCCAGCTGCCCTGAATTGGGTAGGGGTGTCAATAGGGGACCAGTGGCCTGGGGGAGGGGTCATGGTTTGTTGGCCGGCCAGCCCCACCCCTGATTGGAGTGGGGGGGCT
>NW_006284849.1:83001-86720 GCF_000327345.1 Myotis davidii
ATGGGGGTGGGTGGGTGATCGGGGGGGGCAGCTACAGGGAGGGGCTGTGGGCCTATTGTGGTAAGGCAGGCTGACTGAGGATGGGGCTGGCGGAGGTGTGGGGGAGGGGGAGGTGTTGGCTGGCCAACCAGCTTTTTCTTTTTTGGCAACTTCACGACTTTTATCTGTGGTGCCTGTGCTATGTCTCAAAAATACCTTCTCCTCCTGCCCAGAACAGCATTGGGGAGAGGCCAGCAAAAAATAGAGGATGTCCCTCCCTATTGCACACAGACCCTATATACAGGCCCACCTGGCCCAGGCCGGTGGGATGCTTGGCACATTCTCGGATTCCTGCTCAGGGGCTGGAGGGTGACTGGTGGCAGCACACATGAAAGGGGACCTCTGGGTGGCCTACTGGTCCTGGCACTTCCTGGTCCTCAGTTCCTTTCTGGTCCTGCCTGCAGCTCTGGTCCCCCTACCTGGCTCAGCCTCCCGTCTCTATCCTGGCCTCAGATGGCCCCCTTGGCTCCTGGGGGCTCCGTCCTCCCCTCCCAGCCTGGAGGTCCCAAGGGGAGGCTATGGCTTCTCAGAGACTCCCCAGCCGTGATACATTAGGAATACTGAGGGCACTTCATCCAACAGGGCCATAGCTGCTATTGTGAGGAAGTCCTCAAGGAGCCAGGTAAGGAGAGGCTCCAGCATCAGCCACATCCAGGCCCTCTCCTCTCATCACCAACTCTGCAGTGCTCCCTGGAGGCCTGTGGTCCCTGTCCCTGCCACTCAGGCACCTCTATTCTCTGGGCAGGGCCATCAGAATTCTCAACCCCAGGGACTTAAGGCTGGCAGGAAGGGTCCAGGCTCTGTGCACCCTGCTCTTGATGTGGATGGGAGAGTCTGATCAGGGGCAGGCCAGCAGGGGGGAGAGGCCTCCACCCCCTGATCGGGCGGTGTGCTGGCTACAGTGGGCATTATAGTGACTGGCCCAATCAGGGCCATCTTCTGCCCTTCACCAGTCTCCAGGCCCAAGGCCGCCTCCACTGCCGGGCTGTCAGGCTGTTGGGATCACCAGCTCATCCCCGGCTGCTCGGGGGCTCAGGCCTGAGGGAAAGCAGGCGCCAGTGACTTCACCTGCATGGGCATGCACCAGGCCAGCCATGGATGGAATGCGCTGCCTGTTCTGGGCTGCTCACGCCTGAGTGGGTAGGTCGCGGGCGCTGTCTCCACCACTATTGCTGCTGCCGCTGCTGCTGGGGCTTGAGACACTGATAGATGCTGCCAGGTACGCCCATGACCTACCCACGCTGGTGTAAGCGGCTGAGCGGGCAGCACATTCCATCAGCAGCTGGCCCAGTGCACGGGCAAGGAGGTGAAGTCACTTTCCTGCAGGCGTGAGCCCCCAAGCAGCCAGGGATGAGCTGGTGATCGCAACAGCCTGACAGCCAGCCTGGTCCTCCCACCACCCACCCTGATTCCCCGTTCACCATCGCTGATCCATCCGAGCCCTGTGGAGGCCTCCACCCAGCCCCAGACCTCCTGGTGATGGATTGTGATGGTGAGGCAAGTCCCCAACGCTGCAAGTCTTCGCCCACCAATCCTGCTGCACGCGCTTTCTCCTCCTGTCTGGTCGTGACTGTTATGGCGTCCTGGCCTAATTTGCATATTACCTATTTTTATATATATATATAGATAGATATAGGTATATATATTATACTATGTTTACTATAGTTTTCTTCTTAATAATAAATGAAGGAGACACAAAGTAAAACAATATTATTCCAATATTGGAACTAAAAGTAGCAAATATTGATGAGTTTCATAACAAAGTAATTTCTATCTCTAAATTTCAGTGTTTTCTCAATTTCATTTTCAGGTTCTTCATTAGTAGTATACAGAAATGCAATTATTTTATAACTTTATTGAGGTATAATTTATATACCATAAATTCTCCAATTTTAAGTGTGTAGTTCAATGACTTTTCATAAATAAACTAAGTTGGGAAGCCTTCACTAAAATCTAACTTTTTAATATAGTCACATTGCTTTTTTTCATGTGCCTTTTGTTTATTTGTATATCTTCTTGGATGAAATTTCTATGGGATCTTTTGCCCACATTTAATCAAGTTGTGTTCTAGAGTTGAAAGGGTAACTTATGTATTCTGAATACAATTCCCTTATCTGATGTAAGATTAGCAAGTATTTTCCCCAGGCTGTGACTTATATGTTTCTCAATTCTGTTCCATTAATCTATATGTCTATACTGTGGTCAGTACTACACTATCCAGATAAGTGCAGATTTCTGATAAGTTTTGTAGTCAGAATAAATTCTCTAAATTACTTCTAATTTTCAAGATTATTTTGGTTTTGCTGGGTCCGTTAGCTTGCCATATGAAATTTATTTGCCAATTTCTGCAAAACAGGAAAGTGATATTTTGGTAACAATGTGGTTGAATCTTTACACCTGTTAAGATTATTGACATCTAAACAATAATGAATCTTTGAATCTATTTACATGGAATGGCTCTCTATTTAGGTGATCTTTAGTTTATTTCAATGTTTTGTAGTTTTCAGTGTACAAGTTTTGCCGTACTTTTTTTTATTTTGTATTAATCATTCTCTTCTGATCCATGCCGTAGATATGCTAATGGCTTCTCAGTTTTTATTTCTTTTTTAAATTTTATTTATTTTTTTGTTTATTGGTTTTTAGAGGGGGAGAGCAGGAGGGAGGGAAGAGGGAGAGAGAGAGAGAGAGAGAGAGAGAGAGAGAGAGAGAGAGAATGATTTGTTGTTCTACTTATTTATGCATTTATTGGTGACATCGTGTATGTGCCCTGATTAAGATTGACCACATAACCTTGGTATATCAGGACAATACTCTAACCAACTGAGCTATTTGGCCAGGGTCTCAATTTTTCTGATTCTACATTTCTTGTAAAAAGAAATGGAATTGATATTTTAGGAATTTTATTGAGGTGTAATTCATATAGCATAAGATTCACGGTTGTTAAGTATAAAATTCTACAAATTTTAATAAATCTAATTTGTAATAATACTAGCATAGCAAGGAGAAACCTTTGACCTGCTTCCAGTCACTTCTCTTTTCCACTGACACCTGATGCAAGCACTAATCCACTATATATTTTCTTTCTCTAGACATTTTATATCCAATATATGATTTTCAAAAGTGTTCTGGGTCAGTGACTTACTATTGCTCTTTCTTAATATTGATATTCATTGTCCAAAAAGTTCTAGTTTTGAAATGCAAATTTGTATGATTTTGGTGTTGTATCTAAGCAATTGTTGCATATTTCTGGGCCACAAAGATATATGACTACAATGTCTTCCAATGGTTTTAAAGTTTTCGCTTTTACTTATAAATTTATTATCATTATTCATTGATTGTCTTGGGGGGAGGGGGTTGAATTACGGTTCTTTAATCATCCTTCCCATGGTGATGTGGCTTAATTTCAACATCTTTTATAGATAAAACTATTATTTCTGAATTTAATCATTTGGCAACTTTGCCAAATGTCAGTTATTGAAAATTGCATACATTTATTTTGGAGTGGGAATTCCATTCAATTGACCTATATTTATATCCTATTACCAGTAGTACTTACTATAATAAGTTTTGAAATCAGACAGTTTTCATCCTACACTTTGTTCTGTTTTTCAAGATTTCTTTGGCTGTTCTGGAACCTTGACATTAATATATGAATTTTAGTTTCATTTAAATTTACATTT
>NW_006284849.1:86747-89340 GCF_000327345.1 Myotis davidii
TAATTTTTGTATCTTTTCATGTGTCTTGATTGTTAATATATCTGCTTATTTTGAAATGTCTCTTGAAATTTTTGCCTATATTTAAATTGGGTTATTTGTGTTCCTCTTCTTAAGCAAAAATGGTCCTTATATGTTTTGGAATCACATTATTTGTTATATTATTTATTTGCATACATATATATATTTATATATATAATTGGTGGTTTTTTTTACAAAAGGAAGGGAGAGGGTTAGAAAGTTAGAAACATTAATGAGAGAGAAACATCGATCAGCTGCCTCCTGCATACTTCCTACTAAGGATGTGCCCACAACCAAGGTACATGCCCTTGACTTGAATTGAACCTGGGACCCTTCAGTCCACAGGCTGATGCTCTATTCATTGAGCCAAACTGGTTAGGGCAATTTTAAAATATATTGTTACTGATTTCAGGGAGGAAGGGAGAGGGTGAGAGAGAAAGAAACATCAGTGATGCGAGAGAATCATTGATCGGCTGCCTCCTGCATGCCTCGCACTGGGGATTGAGCCCACAACCCCGGCATGTACCCTAACCGGGAACTAAACCATGTCCTCCTGGTTCATAGGTCGATGCTCAACCACTGAGCCATGCCGGCCAGGCTGTTAAATCATTTTAAAATAATTTTCTAGTTGGTTCTTGTCTTTGCTGTTTATTGATGGAGACTTTAGGATTGCAATGGTTTTAAATTTCCTAAATTCTAGTCCAATCTGCCTTCCCTGCATCTTCATATACATGTTAGAAGATCCATTTATGCAAAAACTGATTTTGGTATTTTGACAATACAGTAATGACCTTGAATCTGTGTATCTATTTGGGAATATTGACATGTAAGACATATTGACTCTTCAAATCCATGAATCTGGATTGTTTATGTATTTATATAATCTTTTGCTACTTTCTGTAATGTTTTATACTTTTCGGTGTACAAATATTGCTCATCTAAAATTAATTTTATAATAAATTATTTTCTTTCATGGTATCAACAATGGCAATGTGTTCTCAATTTCAAATTATACATTGCTATTATATAGAAATACAATTGATTTTTTAAAATAAGGAGGTCGTTTACATATTTACCCATTTTAAGTGTATAAGTCCATGATTTCTTTGTAAATATACCAAGTTTTGAAATCCTCAGCAAAATCTAAATTTTAGAAATTATATTATTACATAGAGAGAGCTTGAGTCTATTTGCTATCACTCCTCCTTTTTACCTCTAACTCTGGGCAACCACTAATCTACTCTCTATCTCTATTGATTTGCCTTTTCTTAACAATTCTTATAAATGGAAATCATGCCATGTGTGGTCTTTTGTTTCTGGCTTCTTTCATGTAGCAATTATCACAATGTTGTTTCTTCCTAGTATAGAATCATATGCCTCTGTGTGTATGCAAAACCTTTTGGTTAGCTATTCACTAACTGAAGGATATTTCATTTTCCCACTTTTTGGTTATATGAATAATGCTTCTACACAGCTTTACCTGCCAGTCTGGAAGGACCTGTGTTTCACTTTTATTTGTAGAAACTTAGTTGTACAATTGCCAAATACTATGGTATGTCAATGTTTAACAGCTTAAGATACTGGAAAACTGCTTCTCAATGTGGTTGCAACTGTTTTTATTCACAACAGAAAGACTTGCGAGTTACCATTTATAAAAAGGAATGATCTGTTGATGTACGCAACAACTTGGATGCATTTCTAGAGCATTGGGTTGAGTGAAAAAAGTCAATGTAAAAAGTTATATGCTCTAAGATTCCATTTCTAAAGTGTTCAGAAGACAATGTGTTAGAAATGGACCTAGATCAGTGCTTTCTAGGTGTTTGGCAAGATAGGAAAAGCTTCTAGATCAGGGGTGGGCAAACTTTTTGACTCGAGGGCCACAATGGGTTCTTAAACTGGACCGGAGGGCCGGAACAAAAGCATGGATGAAGTGTTTGTGTGAACTAATATAAATTCAAAGTAAACATCATTACATAAAAGGGTACGGACTTTTTTTTTTTAGTTTTATTCATTTCAAACGGGCCGGATCCAGCCCGCAGGCCGTAGTTTGCCCACGGCTGTTCTAGATGCTAGAATCTAGAGGGAGATAGATGTGGATATGAAAAATCCAAATGAGTGAACTTTGGGGTGATGGTTTTATTCTGTATCTTGACTTTGTTAGTAGATGCATGAACCTGCACATGTAATAAAATCGTATAGAGCTAAAAAACACTCACACAGGCCCTGGCTGGTTTGGTTCAGTGGATAGAGCATTGGCCCATGGATTGAAGGATCCCTGGTTAAATCCCAGTCAAGGGCACATACATGGGTTGCAGACTCGATCACCAGCTGCGGGGCCCTGTGCAGGAGACAACCAATCAATATGTCTCTCTCCCATTGATGTTTCTCTTTCTCTCTCCCCTTCTCTTCCACTCTCTCTAAAAATTAATGTAAAAATGGCCTCAGTTGAGAATAACCCTATCTAATAAAAGAGAAACATGGTAATTAGCCGTACCTCCGCTACCCTTCCCATTGGCTAATTAGGGCGATATGCAAATTAACTGCCAGCCAAGATGGCGGCAGGCACCCAGGCAGC
>NW_006284849.1:89991-92321 GCF_000327345.1 Myotis davidii
AGTGTGACAGCGGGCAGCACCCCAACCCCCTGATCGGCCCTGCTCTGTGGGTGATAGAGGGTGATGCCCCAATCGCCCCCCACAGGCCCTGTTCTGTGTGCGATGGGGTAGAGCCATAACTTCCCCATCGGCCCTGCCCTGAGTGTGACAGGGTGCGGTGCCCCAAACCCTTGATCCTCCCTGCTCTGTGAGTGACAGGGGGCAATGCACCAACCCCTGATTGGCCCTGCTCTATGGGTGACAGGGGTGGCACTGCAACCTCCCCATCGACCCTGCCTTGAGTGTGATGGGGGCGGTGCCCCAACCTCCCAATCGTCCCTACCCTGAGTGTAACTGAGGGTGGAATCGCAACCTCCTGATCCGCCCTGCTCTGTGCATGACAGGGGGCAGTGCCTCAACTCCCCAATCAGCCCTGCTTTGAGCCTGACCAGGGGCTGCACCTAGGGATTGGGCCTGCCTTCTGCCACCCGGGAGCAGGCCTAAGCCAGCAGGTCGTTATCTCCGGAGGTGTCCCAGACTGCGAGAGGGCACAGGCTGGGCTGAGGGACCTGCCTCCCCCCCCCCCAATGCACAAATTTTTGTGCACCTGGCCTCTAGTAATGATAATAATAACATTGACACAGGAATACAAATAAGACTACATATTATAACAGTCAATATTCTAATATCCTGGTGGTGGTATTATGCTATAGTTTGTGTGTTTGGTAAAAAACTCATAACAGAATTTACTATATTAACCATTTCCAAGTGTCCATTTCAGTGGTATTAAGTATATTCACATTGTTGTGCAACCAATTTCCAGAATGTTTCATCTTGCAAAACTGAAACTCTATGACCATTAAACAACAAGTTATGAGCACTAAGGCATAAAGGTCAAGGATCAGGTGGATCTGTCCAGAGGTGGGACTGTCTTGCTATTGAAGGAGTCCTAAAGGGATCTGGTAGTTTTTTGGACCCTGAGGGGAGAATGGGGTTAGGGGGAGAGAAGGGGCAAGAGCTAGGAATGGAAAAATATTGAATACTACATCTGAATGTTGAAAAGTGTCTCCAAGGTTTCCCTCTTCTTTCCCCAGGAAGGAGGTCTCAGCAGAGGCACCTGAAGATGACTTCTGTCCAAGGCCTCAGATATATAGACCTAGGAATGAAGGCACAAGGGCTAGACCATGGGACGGAGGCTTTGGCTGTAACTCCCTTCAGAGTCTGAGATGTATTGACTGCACCAAGTCTGGTTTGGGGAGGGCTGCTTTCCCTCGTGAGGCTTGTCTGATAAAGCCATTGTAATTGCCTATGGTCAGGTCTGAAAAATCCCACATAGATTAACTAGGAGTTGGACTTTTCAACAAATTATCCACTTGCTCTCTGGATTTAACACATTTTGTGAAATTTGCCTACGGCTTACAAGACACTTGCCTTACCTGTTATTGATTCTTAACAAATCCTGTGAGCTTCACCTATATTACCTAAGCTCCTTGCTTAACTTATTCTCTATCCTTAACACTTTGTATGAGTTTCATCTATTCCATTTGTTTCTTTGCCCTCTATAGCATATTTGAATGTTCTCAATACGGAAAACTGACGTTGCCAGTGTATTTATTTTCTACATATTTTATGTGGGAAAAGAGAGAAAGAGTAAATTGAACTCTAAAAATAAGGGGGAAAGCTGATATAGTAACTCAAAGTCATTACGGTATTGGTTTTCTTACAGCTTCTTGCATCACCATCCTGACTGAGTTTTGTCCTCATTTCAACATGGCTGTTGCATTTCCAAACATTACATATTTGTCTTTGAAGAAAGAAGAGAAAGAAAAGATTCATATTCCTATCGGTGAAGCAAATATTTTCCAAAACATTTTCATATTCTGCTCCATTAGTCAGAAAAGTCCATCCTGGAAATCTTCTTTGGTGGAGTGTGTATTCAAACCTTTGCCCATTTTCTACCTGGATTGTTAATTTCCTTAGTATTGAGTTTGGAGAAGTCTTTAGATATTCTTTTTTTATTGAGATACTAGAGGCCTGTTGCACGAAGATTCACGCAGTAGGCCTTCCTTCCCCTGACTGCTGGCACCGGTTTTCCTCCAGCACCCAGGAACCAGGCCTTTGGTCTGGCCGCAATGGCAAGGCTTGGCCTCAAGGCTAGGCTTTTCCCCTCTGGCCACAGTGAGGCTTGGCTTCTCTGCTGCAACCCCAGCGAGGCTTGACTTTTCCCCTCCAGCCGCAGCAGGGAAGACAAGCCTCTTCAGTCTTCAGTCTTCAGTCTTCACTCCAGCCAGAGCCTCAGTCTTCGCTCCGTTCCTGTGTATGCAAATTAACTGCCATCTTTGTTAGGTTCA
>NW_006284849.1:94051-138899 GCF_000327345.1 Myotis davidii
CTCCTGCCCCTCATCCCACCACCCTTGGATCATAATGTAAAATTCTTTTACATTGTCAAGAAATTATTAAAAATACAGGTACTTGGGAAAAAAATACAGGTACTTTTCCGATCACCAGCAGGGGACAGGAGGAGGGAGGCAGAGAAGAGGCGGCTGCTGGCCCCCCAAGATCTACGTGGCAGCACATAGAGTCAGGACCCGGTCTCCGGGGGTTTTACCCACGCAGTTTTAAAGGTGCTCGCAATCTACATGGCAGCCAGGACCCGGTCTCAGGGGGTTTGCAGTTTTAAAGGTGCTCCCGATCTACTTAGGTATCAGTGCTGCCTCTTCCCTGCCCCGCACAACTTCTCCTATAAGGCTGGGGGGGCGGGGAAAAGGCCCCCTGTTCTCTGATCATGACTGGGGGGGCAGTGGCAAAGGCACCCCGGTTCTTAGATCACGGCTGGGGGTGGGCAAAGGCCCCTGCTTCTCTGATCACGGCTGGAGGCAGGCAAAGGCCCCTGCTTCTCCGATCACTTCTAGGGGGCAGGGCAAAGGCCCCCGCTTCTCTGATCATCGCTGGGGGTTGGGCAAAGGCCCCTGCTTCTGCGATCATGGCTGGGGGTCACTGGGGGGTGGGGCAAAGGCAGCCGTTTCTTTCCTGCTGCCTGGGTTTCCGATCACCGACAGCCAGCCGCAGTCGGCTTCTTCCATCCTTCCCCATTCACCTCCCAGCATTGCACCTACATATGCAAATTAACCGCCATCTTTTTTGGCAGTCAATTTGCATATCACCCTGATTAGCCAATGGGAAGCGTGTCAGAGATACAGTTAATTACCATGTTTGTCTATTATTAGATAGGATAATTGACATATAACATTGTGTAAGTTTGAGATATACAACATGTTAGTTTGATACATTTACATATTTGTCAGATATGTGATTTCCCAATCTTCTTCCCAGTCTATGGTTTGCATTTTAATCTCCTTAGCAGTGTATTTCACAAGGCAAAAAAAATATATATATATATTTTGATTTGGTGATGGTCAACTTATTTTTTTTTAAATATATTTTATTGATTTTTTACAGAGAGGAAGGGAGAGAGAGAGAGAGTCAGAAACATCGATGAGAGAGAAACATCGATCAGCCGCCTCCTGCACATCCCCCACTGGGGATGTGCCCGCAACCCAGGTACATGCCCTTGACCGGAATCGAACCTGGGACCTTTCAGTCCGCAGGCTGATGCTCTATCCACTGAGCCAAACCGGTCTCGGCAACTTATTTTATTTTTATAGATTGAGATTTTGGTGTCATATCTTTTTTTAAAAAATATATTTTTATTGATTTTTTACAGAGAGGAAGGGAGAGGGATAGAGAGTTAGAAACATCGATGAGAGAGAAACATCGACCAGCTGCCTCCTGCACACCTCCCACTGGGGTTGTGTCTGCAACCAAGGCATACGCCCCTGCCTGGAATCGAACCTGGGACCCTTCAGTCTGCAGGCTGACGCTCTATCCACCGAGCCAAACCGGTTTTGGCTTGGTGTCATATCTTAAAACTCTTTGCTTAACCCTAGGTCATAAATATTTTTAACTGGGTTCTCTTCTAATACTTTGATAGTTTTGCATTTTACATTTAAGTCTGTAATCCATTTTGAATTAATTTTTATATAAGTTGTGATATTTAAGTTGAGTTTTTTTTTTTTTCTTTTTGGCTAGTGATGTCTAATTATTCATGCACTGCTTGTTGAAAAGACTATCCGTCTTCCATTGAATTGTTTTTATATCTTGGGGAAAAAGTCAATTTGTGTGGGCCTATTTTTTGCTTCTTTCTTCCATTGCATTGATCTATGTGTCTCTGTCAATATCACACTGTAGCTATATAACAATTCTTACAATCAAATACTGTGATTCTTCCTTTTTAAAATTGTTTGAGCTATTCTAGTTCACATTAGCTTATTCAGCTTCAATAAAAGTGTTTGTAGGTTGCCTACACTTCCATTACATAGCATTATATACATATATAGATCACTCATTCTTAGCTTTACCTAAAAGAACATACTAAACATGTAAAAAGAAGATGGAAAATATAATTTTCTTTTCTTTATAGCTTTAGAATTCAAAAGCAAAAAAATGTTATAGTTGAATTTCTTGCTCATCATGTTAAAAATGAGGAAACATAGACCTAGTGATTGTGTTTATAAACCTGAATTTTCTGGTTTTATTATGTGAGCTGCAGTAATTAATGTGCAATATCCAGTACATTTGGTTGTGAAAAAATAATTTTTTTGCAACATGAAAACATATAAATCAAATGCAAATGACCACAAAGTATTTTAAAAAGTTTATTAACCTAAATGATTTTGTTACTTTTTAGATCAATCTAATCCAACTGTAATTCTAGCATTTTATTAGCACAAGCATTATAGTGGAAGTTCACTTACCTTGGAGTCAGAAGACCTATGTTTAAACCAAATAAATGCCATTTACTAACTTTGTGATTTTAGATATAGCTCTTGAATCTTATCAAATTTAGAGTTCTCTCCTATACAAATGATATAATCACTAACTCATAAAGTCAGAAGTAATATGTGGGGTGTGTGTGTACACACCAAGCATGTGTGTTGTTCATTAAAATGCCTGGCAAACAGTAGGACATATGTACTTATTTTTTCTTTTAAAGAGTCATATGTTCATGAACCAGTAAGTCCATGGAAAATGAAATGAAGGGCACATATGAGGGTGAAGTAGGTAGACATCATTCCCTGACACTGTATATCACCCAGAATGTTTATAGAATCCTCTATTAGAATATTTTATTCTAATGAGTAGAACATGGCAAAAGTGATGGGATATCACATGTGATTAGATGGCAAAAATCTGTGCTTTCTATTGTGCTGCAACTCTCTTTTTTATTGTCACTCTCTTTTGCCCTCTTTGTTGATGATAAAGCAATCTACTATGTTGTGAGATGCTCTGTCAAGTAGACCCACGTTGCAAGAAACCAAGGGAGACCTCTAGCCAATAGCTCATGGGGACCTAAGGTGTTAATACAATAGTCCACAGGAAACTCAGTGCTGCCAATACCACAAGAATAAAGTAGGAAGCAGATTCTTCCCAGTTGAGCCTGTAGATAAATGAAGGCTTGAGAGAAACCCAAAGCCGGAGGACCCAGATAAAAAGTGTTTGGATTCCTGATTCACAGTAACTATGAGATAATGTTGGTTTAAGCCACTAAGTTTAGGGAAAATTTGTTACTCAGCACTCAATAACTAATACAAATAAATTATTCATACTTTTTAAGACTGTTTTATTCTGATGATATGCTCTGGCTAGAACCCTGTATCAAAGGTAAATATGACCTTGAAACATTTACCAAAACACTAATGGTGAAGCCTCTAATCTTGGTAATTCAACGAAAAATATAGGTTGGCTCAACTTTTCTTTACTAAGTCTTAGTTTGTCAAGATTGCTTAAATGAGAAAACAGCAATGAAAAAAAATCTTGTTTATTACTGAAGACAAAGAAAAATCATGTTATCACAGAATTTAGGAAACAGTGAAAATGCTTTCATTCTCACTTCAAATCTTTGTTAAGAATGTGAACATGCCCATGTTAAGATATTTACAGAGTGAAAATTGAGAGTTTCACACAACTCTCTATTCCCCCAAAAAACTTGGTGTACTCTATGGCCTATGAAAAGATAAGTGTGGAGGCTTTTTTTTTCTTTTTTGGTTTCATTTTGTTTCTTTGCAATGAAGATTTTAAAAACAGAGTGTTATATCCCTAGGACGGCTATAAGGAAGTACCATAATCTTGGTGGCTTTAAACAACAGGAAATTATTCTAAGTTCTGGAGGGTAGAAGTTTGAGATCAATATCTTGGCAGGGCCTGACTCCCTGTGTAGCCTCTGGCAGAGCATCCTTCCTTTTCTCTTCCAGCCTCTGGTAGTCCCAGGTGTCTCTTGTTCTTGACTTCTATTTGTGCCTCCATCTTCACTTACGTGTCTCTTCTTGTGAGTCTGTTTTCAGATGGCATTCTCCTGTCTGTGGATGTCTGAAATTTCCCTCTTCTCACAAGTACACTAGTCATATTGGATTTTTTAAAAATATATATTTTTATTAATTTCAGAGAGGAAAGGAGAGGGAGAGAGAGAGAAACATCAATGATAGAGAGAATCATTGATTGGCTGCCTCCTGCATGCCTCCTACTGGGGACTGAGCCCACAACCTGGGCATGCGTCTCAACCAGGAATCGACCTGTGACCCCCTGGTTCACAGGTCGATTCCCAACTACTGAGCAATGCCAGCGGGGATTAAGAATAACCCCAATAATCTCATTGTAACTTGATTACATCTGCAAAGACCGGTTTCGAAATAAGGTCACATTTCAGGTTCCTGAGGTTAAAACTTCAGCATATCTTTTTGGGGAACACAGTTCAACCCATAGCAAGTAGTATTCCTTTCCTTTGTCTTATAGTCTTGTTTTCCACATCTGTCTTTGGCTTTGTTACATCATTCAACTTTTTTATGTTGATCAAATAAATTGTTCTTGTTTAATATCCCACACCTTTCTGTAATATAACTGTCTACTATACCACTTTCCCTGTAATACTTTAATTGTTGTACCCTTCAAGAGATTATGGTCAATGTCATAGCAGGGTTTTCTTTACATAATTCAGTAAAATACCATCTTTATCTCAAGTGAGCATTTAAAAAATCTTATCTGCTAAATGAGAATATGATTTCCTTTATTATACCTGGTCTTAACATTCTAAATTTTATTATAATTTTAGGCATTCTATGTGTTGTGAGTTTCCCAATCACAGATTATGTTATTATAAAGTGGCTGGATTATCAGCCAGATATTTTCCTGTCATTCACAAGTCAATTGATATTACACCCCGCCTAGAGGGTGGGAGAATAAAATTATATTATCCCAAAGGAGCAAACTATAAAAGTAGTCTGAGTGGCGTGCGTGTAGGAGGCAGCTGGTCAATGGTTCTCTCTCATCATTGATTTTTCTATCTCTCTCCCTTCCTCTCTGAAATCAATTAAAATATATTTTTAAGAGTAGTATGTATGACAAATTTGGAGTTCAATACTTGCTTTACCACATGCGAGTAATTCTAAATATTCATTTCTTTCATCAATGAAATGGGATAACAGGACTTAAAGACATGTTCTGAAGATTAAATACGATGGTATTAATACAATGCTCTTGATAAAATTGATAAAATGTCCTTAATTCCTAGCAATTATATTTAATAAAATTCAGACACCACCCTCCCCAAAAGCCAATCAGGGCTTCTAATTTTCCTATATAAAATGAATATAGTCTCGCTTGTCAACCCCAACCCCTCCATGAGTGGAGCAACTGGCCTGCCTCACCACCTCAGTGAAGCACCCAGCTTGCCTCAACCCCTCTGTGAGCAGAGCGAGTGGCCCCCCATACCTACCATAGTGGCAAGTGGGGTGTCCTGCCCTTCCCCTCTACCAGCATAGCAGCGCCTGGTCCTCCCAGTCCTCTCCATCAGTGGAGTGGCCAGAATGCCCCCATCACCTTGACACATGGCCAGCCTGTACACAGGGACCTGCCACCCTGAACCAACATGCCCAACCTAGTGCCCTTGGACAACTGGCCCTGCCAACATGACCCAAAGCCCCCAGTTGCACCGACCTCTACTGTGACCCACTGCACCTGACCCAACAAGCCTGGTCAAATGTCCTTGGCACCTGACACTGCTCTATAGATGTGACATGATGCACCATGGACTTGCCATAGCGAACCGGTGCACCTAACCCAAATAGAGGACCCAAATGAAATCAGAATGAAAGCGGTGAAATAACAACTGACACCACAGAAATACAAATAATAGCAAGAAAATACTGTGAATAACTATGTGCCAACAAGCTGGACAATGTGGACAAATTCCTAGAAAAATACAACCTTCTAAAACTGAATCAGGAAGAAGCAGAAAACCTGAATAGGGCAATAACAACTGATGAAATTGAAGCAGTAATCAGAAAACTCGCAGCAAACAGAAGCCCTGGCCCCTATGGCTTCACAGGAGAGTTTTATCAAACATTCAAAGAACACCTATCCTCCTCAAACTATTCCAAAAAATCCAAGAGGGAGAAGCACTTCCAAGCTCTTTTTATGAGGCCAGCATTAGCTAACACTACAAAGAAAGAAAATTACAGGCCAATATCCCTGATGTATGTAGATGCTAAACTCCTCAACAAAATATTAGCGAATTGGATCCAATAATATATTAAGATCATACACCATGACCAAGTGAGATATAGTCCAGGACTGCAATGGGTGTACAATATTAGCAAATCAATAAAGGTGCTACATCACATAAAGAAATTGAAAGATGCCGAAACCGGTTTGGCTCAGTGGATAGAGTGTCGGCGTGTGGACTGAAAGGTCCCAGGTTCGATTCCGGTCAAGGGCATGTACCTGGGTTGCTGGCACATCCCCAGTGGGAGATGTGCAGGAGGCGGCTGATCGATGTTTCTATCTCATCGATGTTTCTAACTATCTCTCTCCTTTCCTCTCTGTAAAAAAATCAATAAAATATATTTTTAAAAAAAGAAATTGAATGATGAAAATCACATGATCACATCAATAGACACAGAAAAAGCATTGGACAAAATTCCACACCCATTTTTGATAAAAAAAAAACCTCTCAGCAAAGTGGGAATAGAGGGATAATACAGCAACATAATAAAGGCCATATATGACAAACCTACAGCCAACATCATACTCAATGGGCATAAACTAAAATAATTTCCCCTAAAAATAGGAACAATACAGGGTTTTTTGCATTCATCACTTTTATTCAACATAGTACTAGGATACCTAGCTACAGTGATCAGACAAGAAGAAAACATTAATGGCATCCAAGTTGGAAAGGAGGTGGAAATTCATTATTTGCAGATGACATGATATTCTACATAGAAAACACTAAAGACCACCAACAAACTACTAGGTTTAATAAATTATTTTAGCATTGTAGTAGGATACAAAATCAGCACCCTGAAATAGAAGGCATTTTTATATACCAATAATGAATTATCAGAAAGAGAAAGTAAAAAAGACCACTCCCATTTACCATTGCAACAAAAATATTAAGATACTTAGGAATAAACTTAACCAAAGAGATAAAAGACCTTTACTCAGAAAACTATAGGATTCTGAAAAAAGAGATAGAAGAAAATATAAACAAATAGAAGAATATAGTGTGTGAATGAATTGGTAAAAATATCATTAAAATGTCAATACTATCCAAAGCAATATATAGATTCAATGCAATCTTCATTTAAATACCAATAGCGTACTTCAAAGATCTATAACAAACACTCCAAAAATGTATATGGAACCAAAAAAGACCATGAATAGCCACAACAATCCTGAAAGAAGAACAAAG
Source organism: Myotis davidii (assembly GCF_000327345.1). Classification (NCBI taxonomy): domain Eukaryota; kingdom Metazoa; phylum Chordata; class Mammalia; order Chiroptera; family Vespertilionidae; genus Myotis; species Myotis davidii. The sequence continues at coordinate 101,467 of NW_006284849.1, forward strand.
TTGGAGGGATCACAAGACCAAATATCAAGCTATACTACAAAGCCACTGTCATGAAAACATACTAGTATTGGCAAAGGAACAGGCATATAGATCGATGGAACAAAACAGACACCCCAGAAATCAACCCAAGCCATTATATTCAATATTTCACAAAAGATGCAAGAGCATACAATGGAGTAAAGACAGTTTCTTTCTTAAATGGTGTCAGGGTAATTGGACAGCTACCTGTAAAAAAAAAATGAAACTAGACCACCAACTTACACCATAAATAAGAATAAACTCAAAATGTAAATTCAAAATGGATAAAAGACTTAATTGTAAGTCGTGAAACCTTAAAGATCCCTGGAGAAATCATAGGCAGAAAAATATCAGATTCTCACATAGCAAAGTTTTCACTTATACAATGCCTAGGGCAAGGGAAACAAAGGAAAATAAATAAACAAATGGGACTGCATCAAAATAAAAAGCTTCTGCACAGCAAATGAAATCAGCATCAAAATGAAAAAGGAACCAACTATATGGGAGAACATATTTGCCAATTTTACATCTGATAAGGAGTTAATAAAAATATATAAGTACTCATACAACTTTACAGAAGGAAGATAAATAATGCAATCAAAATGGGCAGAGGACCTAAATAGACATTTCTCCAAAGAGGACATACAAATGGCCAAGAGACATGAAAAAACGCTCAACATTACTAATCATTGGAGAGATGCAAATTAAAATGACAATGAAGTACCACCTCACACTTGCCAGAATGGCTACCATCAAGAAATCAACAAAAAACAAGTGCTGAGGAGGATGTGGAGAAAAAACAACTCTATTACACTGTTGGTAGGAATGGCAACTGTTGCAGCCACTATGGAAAACAGTATGGAGTTTCCTCCAAAAATTGAAAATTGAACTATTTCACCCAGTGATCCCACTTCTAGGAATATATCCTAAGAAGACTGAAACACCAATCAGGAAGAATATATAAACCCTTATGTTCATAGCAGCATTATTTACAATAGCTACAATCTGGAAACAGCCCAAATCCCCATCAGTACATAAATGGATAAAATTACGGTGGTACATTTGCACAAGGAAATACTATGCAGCTATAAAAAAGAAGGATCTCTTACCATTTAAGTCAACATGGAGGGACCTGGAGAACATTATGCTAAGTGAAATAAGCCAGTCAAAGAAAGACAAATATCACTTGATCTCACTTATATGTGGAATATTATGAACAAAATAAACTGACAAATAGAATAGGTCCAGAGATATGGAAGCATGCAACAGACTGAGGATCCTTAGAGGGAAGCGGAAGGGAGGGGAGGGAAGAAATCAACCAAAGAACTTATATGCATACTGGAAGCCCAGTGCACATGAAATCCTGTGCAGTTAGGGTCCCTAGGCCTAGCCTGGCCTCTGTCGCATGGCCTCTGCTGCCCCTGCGACACTACATGAAGCTCCCCAGCCCTCACTGCTCTGCGAAGCTTTCTGCCGCCCTATGAAGCTTGCCACTGGACGCTCTGTGAAAATCCCCCATCCCCCTGCCCCGTGACTGCCCTGGAAACTCCCCCACCGTGCCACTGCTTCGCAAAACTTGCTACCGCCCAGATGACTGCTCCGCTAAGCTCACGGCCACCCCGTGAAGCAGCCTGCCACCACTGCTCAACAGTTCCCAGTCCCACCCTGCCGCCAGCGCCCCCTCATGGTGAGTGCCTCGGGGGCGGGGGACGGGGGGACTGAGAGGTGCTCCACGCACTTCCTGGGACCGGTCGCCTGTTCGGTCCTGACGGGCACCTAGATCTTTAAATATTAGGATTTGCATGACCCATGCACACAGACAATAGTTGGGTGAAGGCCTGTGGAGGGGACGGGAGTGGGGAAGAGGGGGGTCAATTGGAAAAAAGGAAACAACTGTAATATTTTCAACAATAAAGATAAATTTTCAAAATCAATATAGTGTCCACATTAATGGTTTGTGTGATATAATCTATGTAAATATATGGCACATTTTATTCCCTTAATGCATGTTGGGCTCCCCCACCACAAGTATTGCAAGATACATAGTTTGATAACAGTTATTCTTAAGTTTTGCAAGAATAAGTTCATATGTTTACCAGGTTTGTTCTCATTCACTGATACATTTACATATTCAAAGTAACTTTGTACATGTCATATAATTTAAATAACATTATGAGATATAGAAGACCTGGAATACCAATAAGAAGCTTTTAAAGCTCCAAATAATTACCTGATTTTCTCAGAATAATATAGCTCTTGAGTTTCAGAGCTAACATGCAAATCCAAATGTGTGTAAGTTTAACAATTTTGATAAATCCACTCCATTTATTTTCAAATATATTTTTACTAGAGACCTGGTGCATGAATTCATGTACCGGTGGGGGTCCCTCAGCTTGGCCAGCGATTGGGGCCTATCAGGGGACCGGCTGGGAGGGAAGGGGCCGTGGGAGGTTGGCTGTGAAAGCACACTGACCACCAGGAAGCAGCTCCTGCGTTGAGCTTCTGCCCCCTGGTGTTCAGTGCACGTCATAGCAACTGGTCAACTAGTCGTTCCAGATGTTCAGGTTGTTTGGTCTTAATGGTCACATATATATATGTGAGATAAAAACATAAATGATGAGAGAGAATTATTGATAGGCTACCTCCTGCATGCCTCCTACTGGCGAATGAGTCCACAACCTGGGGTTGTTCCTTTGACTGGAATTGAATCCTGGACTCTTCAGTCCACAGGCCAATGCTCTATCTACTGAGCCAAACTGGAGAGGGCTTGATCAATCCACTTTAGTGCCAAATTTACATACTTAGGGGTTAGAAGAAAGGGCAGGGGCTTTTGGATTTAAACCAAAAGCACAGTAAGAGAAACTGCAGACAACTGGATTCCTACTTTAACAGGAAAGCTGAAGGCACACTTTGAACGTGAAACGAAAGCTCAGTGAATTAGATGTGATCAACCAGAGAGAGTGTCAAACTCATGAGACATAGGACTCTTTACCCAACATCAAGTTTACTTCATTTTAAGAAGGGTCTCAGGTTCAATTCATGTCAAGGGCACATGCCTGGGGTTGAGGGCTTGATCCACAGTAGGGGGTGTGCAGGAGGCAGCCAATCAGTGGTTCTCTCTCTCATCATTTTGTTTCTATCTCTCTCCCTCTCTCTCTGAAATCAAAAAAAAAATGTTATAAAATGTTTTTAAAAAAAGCAGCAACACTGCACAAGGATGTTGTGGTGATCTGGTGATTCATAACACAATTTCTAGTGCCCCTATCACACCATCTTTATAACATGCGTGATCACACTAGATGAGATGGGATTGGCACAGAACACTTCAGTTTAGGAAATTCAGTAGCTCTGAGAGCTCTTTAACTTTTGTACCTTGCTAGCCATGTAGCTCCTTCAGTGTAAATCAGGTAGCTCCATTCTCTGGTGCAACTGCATCTCATCACTATTAGTTACACATCACTTGATAAACCGCCTTGACAATGAAGGTACTTGGTCTGATTCATGGTGCCCAGGAGGACATTCTTGGATCTCATATACAACCATAAATTCCTGGAGCTAGTGTTGCAAGGAAAATTGGACTAGGTTCAAATCCTCAGGCATTTTTGAAGATAGGATGACCACAAAACCCACTGCAATATCAGGAATAGCTGTTCCAATAGAAAAATAATTTATAAGTTTTTTCTATTAGTTATCTTATGGTAGATACAACATTCTGCCTTTCTTTACCATGGCTTTTCACTGGCCTTTCGAGGGTCAGGTTGGAGACAGAGATGATATAAGAAACTCAGAACCTGAGATTTGAAACATCTCCCTTAGTCCTGAGATTTTAACAGCATGCCATGCCCCTCCCCTTCCCCCGTGGTTTTCACCTCCCTTCCCTTAGTTGAATATTATTGAATGAGAGTCAGTCTTTGACTTGGCATCAATGATTAATTTGTAAGGATTTGTATAAAGCTGCTGCCTGTTTAAAAATCCCTTTCAACTCTGAGCATAGATATTGCTGTAAATCTGGGATATGCGAACATTTGTCAGCCAATCTGACATTTCCCAACTTCTGAACTGAGACGAAAAATATTCTTGTAAATGAAAATTTAAAAAGAAGCAATTACAGGTTGTCTAAAAAGTATTGTGTTTTAGAAAATTTAAGGTTTATTTTATGCTATTTCTGTGAATGTTCACTTATTCTCATTCTGTGTGAGGATAGATGTAAATTTCTAAATGAAATGAAAATCAAATTTAAAAAAAGAAAATCAAATAAATCACCATGATAAGCTTAATTGTTTTGTTCTTTTACTTATAACAAAGTATGTTAGACATTAAGACTTGGCTTTAATTATATATTTTTTAAAAAATATATTTTTATTGATTTCAGAGAGGAAGGGAGAGGGAGAGAGAGATAGAAACATCAATGATGAGAAAGAATGATCGATCATCCGCCTCCTGCACGCTCCCCACTTGGGATTGAGCCCACAACTAGGGCATGTGCCCTTGACTGGCATCGAACTTGGGACCCTTCAGTCTGCAAGCCGAAGCTCTATCCACTGAACCAAACCAGCCAGGGCTTTAATTATAGTTTTGAACATCAACGAAGAGAGTTTGTGCAACATGACAGATAGAGCACGAACAAAGTAAATATGTACACAATATACATATTGACTATGGAAGTCAAAAAATACCTAAAAATAAAAAAATCTTCAGTTATCATAAAATGATGATGCGATGGTTCAAAAATAAATAATGAGGCACACTTTCTTTTCTTTAATTCCTCAGGAAAAGCCTGCTTAATTAGAGATATTTATTACAACTTGATCAAAAAATTCAAATTCTGTGTCTGACATAGCTACTCTATCTTAGGCCTTGTGGGTCTGAAGATTTTGACTTGTTAATGAAGTCATCAAAGGAATAAGCTAAGTCTTTAGTTCAAACTGTTTGTTCCAAGATGCTCTGCAAAATGTGCTCCAGGCTTTTCCAAGGCAACTCTTTCATTTTCTTTTTCTCTCTTAACTTTAAACTAAAGCCTACTTGTCATGCTTAATTAAACATTTGAATCAAATTAATGATTTTGTAACCAGACTTGTGTGTAGGATGTAAATTTCAAAATTAGCAATGGGGCATTAATTGAAGAGACAAATTGCTCTTTATAAAATATGTTTCTCTTTTTTTGCCTTCAAAAATACAATATATATACAGTCATGGCTGGTTTTGTTCAGTAGTTAGAGTGTCAGCCCATGGACCAAAGGGTCACGGGTCCAATTCCTGGCTAAGGTCATATACCTCAGTTGCAGGTGCAATCTCCAGCCTCAGTTAGGGCTTGAGCGGGAAGCAACCAATTGATGTGTCTCTTTCATGTCTCTCTCTCTCTCTCTCTCTCTCTCTCTCTCTCTCTCTCTCTCTCTTTCTCTCTCTCTCCTCCCTCCCTTCCTTCTCCCTCCCTTCTACTCTCTCTAAAAAAAATAAACACAGAAAATATCCTCAAGTGAGGATTTTTTTAAAAACCCACAATATATAGAGCAGCCGTGGGCAAACTACTGCCCGTTTGAAATGAATAAAACTAAAAAAAAAAGACCGTACCCTTTTATGTAATGATGTTTACTTTGAATTTATATTAGTTCACACAAACACTCCATCCATGCTTTTGTTGCGTCCCCCCGGTCCAGTTTAAGAACCCATTGTGGCCCTCGAGTCAAAAAGTTTGCCCACCCCTGATATAGAGGCTAGGAATGGACATGAAAATGGTCCAAATTTATGCACAGGTTAAAAATGAGAGATATCCCAACATGCTTAGCAAAGAGGCACAACTGATTGTGTGTGTGTGTGTGTGTGTGTGTGTGTGTGTGTGTGTGTGTTTATACTTAAACTCCTTTCATGAAATTAGGACTTTCTTTTTTCTTGTCCATCCATTCTCTACTTCTATGTAAACCATAAACATACTTATGTAAGAAAATGCCTGATAAATTCTTCGTACTGATTCTTATTATCTTAGAACATCAAGAATGATTATTGTCAAAGAAAGACTAATGTTGAAAAATGACATCCATCTGCTCAATGTTTTTATTGGCCTACTGATAATTCACTTTGAGATAATCTGGGTCAGGACCTCTTACTCTGCACTGAAAAGCAAATTATGCAAATAGGGTAACTGATTCACATAACATTACACTTTGGGAGTACTAACTCTCTTAGTTTTAAAGGAGGACCAGAAGTCAAAGTAATATATATAGTCAGCCCTGCATATCTGTGAATTCCACAACCATGGATTCAACCAACTGTGGATCAAAAATATTCAGGAAAAAAAATGTTGCTGATGTGTATTATATAATTAGGCCTATTATGGTTGTGTCGATGTTGAATATGTTCAGACATTTTTTTTTCATTGTTCCCTAAACAATACAGTATAGCAATTATTTACATAGAACTTACATTGTATTAGGTATTTGATGTAATCTGAGATGATTTAAAGTATAAGGGAGGATGTGTGTAGGTCAGTAATTTTCAACCTTTTTCATCTCACGGCACACATAAACTAATTACTAAAAATTCTGTGACACCCCAAAAATATATTTTTTCCGATATGACAAAAAAAGGTTTAACTTTGACTCATTGTGTTGGCTGTTGTCATTTTTTTAATTTGACAATCTAAGGCAAAAGAGGTCAATGCCCCTGGCTAACTAGTCAGGTAGTGCATATTTTAAAAATCCTTGCAGCACACCGGTTGAAAGTCACTGGTATAGGTTATATGCAGATACTAAGCCACTTTGTATAAGGGACTTGAACATCTGCAGATTTTGGTATCTGTGTGTGTGTGTGGGGGCGGGGGGGCAGGTGTCCTGGAACCAATCCCTGTGGACAACTGTGCTCTGTGTCCCTAATTTGATTTTCTATATTATTATGTCAAGCAATGTTTTCATGTCCTCATAGATAATGCTGAAAAGATTCAACTGCTAAAAATACTCCAGATCTTGTAATCGACAAGTGAAAAAAATATGTGGAGGAGCTAGTACAAGTTTCTGCATGTGTCTTGTAGAGTAGCATACAATACAGTTTTTAAATGTCAATTACTGTCATTTTACATTAAAGACAAAGCTTGCAAATGAAGACTTAATCTCTTTATTGTTGACAGCCTGTGGGTGGGAAGCTATGTAATTTAACCACCTTAAATAATTCCCAGAGCAGTTTCCCTTTGCAAAGGTAAATTGACTTAATTCTCTTATCCTTAGAATCACCAGAATTCTCTCTTATACAGAGATTGAAATTTTTCACGTGTGCATTCAAACAGCTGTTCATATTTCCAAGCACAAGTGGAATAGAAGTTTGACTGTATAAAATCTTAGTTAGCACTTATAAAATATTTTTGGTAAATGGAATAAAATAGAAGAATTGCATGTTCTAATGTGTGAGAGGAAAGATGAATTACCAATTCTTTAATAAAGGTAATGTGGTGGAATGATAAAACATTTCTAAATCTAAACTCTGTGTTCTAGACCCCTTATACAACATCTGAAATGAAGAATAAGTTCTGGATCTGCCACTTGATTGCTCAGTAAATGTAGGGTACGTCATTTTTAAATTTTATACCTAAACTTGGGTATCCAAAATGGGAAAATGGTGATAATTTTACCTGTTTAATCTGTTTAATAGACAGTGATAAACATTAGAGATACTGAATGTGAAAGCAATTTGACAACAGTGAGGTGAGCACAAGAGTAAGGCTTAAAAAAAGATTTGTGATTAAGTATCTTTATTATGATAATTACTTTCATTAGAATCTTAAACTTTTAAAAATCAAATTGTCAGCTCTAGAGCATATTAAAATATTGATAAGTTAGATAAAAATATTAAGTTTCTATATTTATATAAAAATACATGTTTATTTTTTAAAAATATATATATTTTATTGTATTTTTCTATTGTTTTTGTCAACTATTAAAATATAAGAAGTAAAATTAAATATGTAAAAAATAAATGAGAGTCATCAGTCTGTTCCATGTTTCCGTGCCTGTGTGTTGAACATCTTCCCCCTGGTGGTCAGTGCAAGTCATAGCTACTGGCTAAACTGTCAAATGGTTAAATGGTTGCTTAGGCTTTTATATGTATAGATAATACAACTGTTTAAAACGTAAATTTCAAGCAACTTGACCATTTTATTCTCCAAAAGAAAAATTAAGCTTATTTAATACATGAATGAGCAAAAGTAGGCAACTGTAGACCTACTTTTGCTTACCCCTGTGTAATTAGTGTTTGCTTCTACTTTCTTTTTTTAAAATACATTTTTATTGATTTCAGAGAGGAAGGGCGAGGGAGAAAGAGATATAAACATCAATGATAAGAATCATCAATCAGCTGCATCCTGCATGCCCCCTCCTGGGGATCGATCCCACAAAACAGACATGTGCCCTGATGGAATTGAACCATGACCTCCTGGTTCATAGGTCAATGCTCAATCACTGAGCCACAGTGGCAGGCTGCTTTTACTTTCTTAAATATATTTTTTTAAAGGAGACAACTTCATTTTTTTTCTAATCCTCACCTGAGGCTATATTTGATTTTAGAGAGGGGGGAGGGTGAGAGAAGAGAGAGAGAGAGAAAGAGAGAAAGACATCAATGTGACAGAGAACCATCTATTGTTTGCCTTCCATATATACCGGACTGGGTATGAAACCCAAAACCTAGGCATGTGCCTTAACGGAGAATTGAACTTGCAGAATTTCAGTGTATGCGACGATGTTCCAATCCACTGAACCACACTGGCCAGGGAAGGAGATGTTTCATTTTAAGGCCTAATTTGGGGAGGAAATGAAATACACAAAACATGAATATTAAATCCAAATATTTGATAATTAATAGATTTATATTTAGAATTACATGGAAACATTTAAAAAGATGGAGAGAACATTAATGTAATGAATGGCAAGTACAGAATGAAATGATTCTTGTCAATTAATATTAGTGCAATTTGGAAGTTTCATAAGGCTTATATTTAGATATGAATTTTTAAAATCTTTTTATCAAATGTCTCCTGTTTGCAATTAGTACTGCTGTGTAAAATACCTTTTAAGTTGAAAGAATCATCTATCTTCAAATAAAAATGAACACAAATTATTAGTAAAATAGAAAGGTCCATTTCTAGTCTTGTGAGTGTGTAATTAGTTGTATATAACATATCTGTTAGATAAATACCTCTTGTTTTGATAAAGTCAAATGGTGAAAAAGCGTGTCAATAACTGAATATATCTCTTTCTCTAAAAATCTATACCAAGAACCAGAGATGACAAGAATTATAAGTCATCCTCTTCCTAAGACTTTAATCCAATTAGGTTTTATTCTCAAAGTCTGATTACTTTCCAATATGTATATTTTTAAGGATATATAGAATTGTTGTTTTTTTGTTTGTTTGTTTTTTTAGAGAGAAATATAAAACTATTAATCCCCTGGGGAGAAAGAAAGAAATAATTTTTATCTATTTTCACAGTATAAGTATAAAGTTCTGACACATAAATTCAAGCTTTTCATGAAGATATAACAATAATAATTGTAAACTTAATTTTATTCTACTCATTCATTCCCATAAATACACATAAATTTATTTTTAAAAAGATTGAAGGTGAACTAAATACATCCTCTTATATAATCCTTGGATGGCCTTCACCACTATGTGACATTGAGCAGACTAACTGTCTATATTTTTGCCTTATTCCAAGTTTCAAATAATTTCTCTGACACCAGAATTCTTTCAAAACACATCTTCTAAAAGAGATTTGGATGTATGAAGCAAAAGTCTACTGTGTCAGTTAAGAAGCCACATTCAGCTTCAATTTTCAATCTTCCTGCTTTGCTGTACTTCTGCAGAAATAGCTTATGTTTGCGCACATCGCTGTCTCTTCCAAGCTATTTCATTCTCTGTTGCTTAACCTGAAGTCCTGAAGTTAAGCTTTAATCTCCATAAAACACTTCAACAGAAGATAAAAGAAAGGACATTTCAATACTTGTAAAGAAAACTTTGGAGAACACAGTGGCATGTAGAAATGCATGATTTCACTATTGAGACATTTTTAGTGAAGTTTTATAAATATATTCACAGGATAAACTATGAAATTATGTATGAATCCAAAATTATCATCTCACAATTACAGGAAATGAAAAACTTTTATCTCTTTTTTGACATATTGCTAGACATATGTTTCCCACTTTTCAAAATCCTTGTCATAGGGGAAATCTGTCATAAGAGTAAAATTTTAGAATTGGAAAATACATCTCTATTTATTGGAATGGGGGGAAAAAAAGGCCCAGATAAATTAAACGTTTGCCTTTTTTTTTCTAAATGATATGAAATGATGTTGCTACGGATACATGCAAGATAACAAATTTCAGGATATCTCATTGGAAAGACTTGTTTTGCTAAAAGGATACCATATCTTTGGAATATCTTTATGCAAATTTGCCAATTATACCCTTCCTCTGCCTTCCCATTCCCTCCAGAGGCCTTCACCCCACTGTTGTCTGGGTCCATAGGTTATGTATAAACGCCTATAAGTTCTTTGGTGATCTCTTCTTCCCACCCCCCTTCCTTCTGAGAATCCTCATTCTGTTGCATGATTCCATTTCCATGTCTCTGGATCTACTTTGTTTGTCAGATTATTTTGTTCATTCGATTCCACATATAAGTGAGATCATGTGATACTTATTTTTCTCTGACTGGCTTGTTTCGCTTAGCATAACACTCTCCAGGTCCCTCATGCTGTCTTAAAGGGTAAGAGATCCTTCTTTTTTACTGCTGCATAATATTCCATTGTGTAAATGTACCACAGCTTTTTATGCACTCATCTACTGATGGGCACTTAGGCTGTTTCCAGATCTTAGTTATTATAATTTGTGCTGCCATGAACATAGGGGTACATATTTTCTTTCTGATTAGTCTTTCAGATTCCTTAGGATATATTCCTAGAAGTGGGATCACTGAGTTAAATAGGAGTCCCATTTTCAATTTTTTGAGGAAACTTTATACTGTTTTCTACAGTGGCTACAACAGTCTACATTTCCACCAGCAGTGTACTAAGGTTCCCTTTTCTCCACATCCTCGCCAAAACTTGTCATTTGTTGATTTGTTGATGGTAGCCATTCTGACAGGTGTGAGGTGATACCTCACTGATGTTTTAATTTGCATCTCTCTGGTGATCAGTGACTCTAAGCCTTTTTTCATGTATCTCTTGGCCATCCATATGTCCACTTTGGAGAAGTGTCTATTTAGGGCCTTTGCCCATTTTTTACTTGATTATTGGTCTTTCTTTTATTGAGTTGTATGAGTTCCTTTTATATTTTGGATATTAACACCTTATCAGATGTATCATTGGCAAATATGTTCTCCCATACAATGGGCTCCCTTTTTGTTTTGTTGATATTTTCTTTTGCTGTGCAGAAGCTTTTTATTTTTATGTGATCTTATTTGTTTATTTTCTCCTTTGTTTCCCTTGCCTTAAGAGATGTATCGGCAAACATATTGCTTCAAGAGATGTCTAAGATTGTGCTGCCTAAGTTTTCTTTTAGGATTTTTATGGTTTCATGACTTATATTTAAGTATTTTATCCATTTTGCGTTTATGGTGTGTATGGTGTAAGTTGGTGGTCAAGTTTCATTTATTTTTTTGTATTACCTGTTCAATTTTCCCAACTACATTTATTGAAGAGCTGTCTTTACTCCTTTGTATGCTCTTGCCTCCTTTGTCAAATATTAATTGAGCCAAGCTCTTTTGATTTCAGTGGCTTTGTAGTATAACTTGCTATCTGGTATTGTGATCCCTCCAACTTTGTTATTATTTCTCAAGATTACTGTGACAATTCGCAGTATTTTTTTTCATTCCATAAATATTTTGGAGTATTTGCTCTATATCTGTGAAATATGCCTTGCCATTTTAATAGGGGTTGCATTGAGTAGTATGGGCATTTTAATGATGTTAATTCTACCAATCCATAAACATGGTATATTCTTCTACTCTACCATAGCTGGAGCCATTTCAAGGACACCGCCTTAAGAGAGCAAGGTGTTGTTGAGACTGTCTGGACAGTATTATGTGACTAAACCAGTTAACAGCTCCATATAAACTTTTAAGACTCTGGGGTCAGGACAAAAAATCAGCTTATCTTGTGGTTGCCCAAAAGAAGCCTCAAATTCCGTTGCTTGTTAAAACTGCTACCCACCAATCTGGAGTGACCTGCCTCTCTCTTTAGTCTCTCCTAGCTGTCCTTGTATGGAGGACCACTTTTAAATTTTACCTTGGAAGCTCCCAGTTTTGTATCAACAGAAAGATTTACTATTAAATTCAAATTGTAATACTGGATTGGGTACTGGACCAGATTCAATCCTCTATACTAATAAAAGGGTAATATGATAATTAGTGTGGATGTCTGCTGGACATCTACCCAAACAAAGCCACAGCAGCTGCAAGGCCCAGGGCTCACAGCAGCCATGGGCTCACGGCAGTTGTGGGCTCAGGTAGCTGTGGGCTCAGGCAGCCCTGAGCCCTGGTGGCTGCATGGCTCAGGGCTCAGGCCTCACAGCCGCCAAGGCCGGCAATGGAGGCAGCAGCGGGGTGATGGAGGTGGCACCTTCCCCTGATCATCCCGGTCACCTCCTGTGGGGAGTGGGCCTAAGCTGTCAGTAGGGCATCTCCTGAGGGCTCCTGGACTGAGAGGAAGCAGGCCGGGCTGAGGGGACCCCCCCCCCAGTGCATGAATTTTTGTTCACCAGGCCTCTAGTATATAATAAAAGGGTGATATGCAAATCTACTGAACGGCAAAATGACCAGTTGCTATGACATGCACTGACCACCAGGTGGCAGATGCTCAATGCAGGAGCTGCCCCCTGGTGGTCAGTGCTTTCCAACAGGGGGAGCGCAGCTCAGCCAGAAGCCCGGCTCATGGCTGGTGAGTGCAGCAGCAGTGATGGGAGCCTCTCCCACCTCCGCAGCAGTGCTAAGGATGTCCGACTAATGGCTTAGGGGAGTAGGCCTAAGATGTCAGACATCCCCCGAGAACTCCCGGACTGCGAGAGGGTACAGGCTGGGCTGAGGGAACCCCCCTTCCCCGAGTGCACAAATTTCATGCAGCAGGCCTCTAGTATTCTATAATGGACACTAGGGTTAATTGACATAATTAGAAAAAATGTTTTTTTTTTCTTTTTTACATTAATATTAATATTTGACTGTGATAAATATACTGTGGTGATTTAAGAGCATGTTCTTGTTCATCTGAAAGCACACTAAGTATTTAGAGGCATTATAACTGTTATAGAAAAATTGATATATACATACATATATACATGTATATATACATATATACATATACACATATATACTAGTATATTTAGGGAAAAGTAAAGAATATACTGATATATATATATACACATACATATATATATATATCATACATATATATACATATTTATTTACAGAAAAGTAGAGAATAACCAAACCAATGTTGTAAAAATTTAACATTTGGGAAAGCTTCACACTATTTGTGCTCTAAGCCTGAAGTTATATGACAAAAAAATGCCAAGGTCAAAGTTTTTTTCATGCCCTCATTTTTCTTGATGGCACTTTCACATTTGACATTGCTTAACACTCCTCTTGAAAACTTATCTATCCCCCGAATTGCATGATACTGAATTCTGTGATGTTAGATGCACTTCTTCAGGCAATTCTGAAACACTGCTTTTCCCTAGAGTTTCTGGTCTTTGTGAGCTATACATTCCCTAACTAATAGTATCTAGTTCTGTGTATTACTCTACCACCTTGGGAGTTAAGGAGTCCTAAATTTATATCTCAAGCCCAGATTTTTCCTTCTGTTCTCTGTTCTTTAACCATTTCTTACTGGATGCCTTCACCTTAATTTCCCATAGGGAAGTTATTCTGAAAATGTTCAAAGAGGTATATTATTTTTCTCTTGAAACCCAATTGTTGCTTCTGTGTTTTTATACTTATTCATTGTACCTGTCACCCCAATCAGAAACATGACTGCATCTTAAATGATATTCAGCAAGTTCTATACTGAAAATTCCTTAATCTCCTTTGTTGCCATTCAAACTGACATTTATTCATTCAACAAATATTTATTTTCTATGTATTTAGTGCTGGGACCACAGCAGTGAACAAGATGTATGTAGCTCAGTTTTGATGAGGCTTGCTTTCTATTGGGAAAAGAAGATGATTAAATATGTCTCTTAAGCACTAAAGAAATTTGTATTACCAAGTAGCATACAGATTCAGTGTAGAAAATCTGAAAATAAAGGAGAAAAAGAAAAATTCAATCATCCCTTATCCTTTGCCATTCTACATTATGACACTTATTGCTACCAGTGTGATCACTTTAAAATGCAATTCTGATCATAGTATTACAACTCCTCTGCTTAAAATTCTTTAGTAGCCCTTCACTGGCCTTAGGGCAACCTCCAGACACCTTGATAAGGCTTCATAGTGCTTTGTACCCTGGCCTCTGCTTACCCAAAGGCTCCTTTTGCTTGTTTTTCCTACTCTCGCTCCCCAGACTTTCCCCATGTTTTTCTGGAGCTATCTTGAATAACTTGATTTTGCAAGAGTGCTGTACTCTTTCTTACTCTGCTGAGACACAACTGGACCTGGTGCACATTTCTATAATGCGAATGACACCCAGTTGCAGATTTTTATTCATATCTTTCTTTACTGAGCTCCTGAAGGTAGAAAGACATATTGATTTTTTTTTTACCCTCACCTGATATTTTTCCATTGATTTTTGGAGAGAGTAGAAGAGAGAGGGAAAGACAGAAATATCGATGTGAGAGAAACACATTGATTGGTGGTGAATGGGGGTGCCAGATCAAGGTGGGGCACTGGTCACTGTCATCATCGGGGGGAGCCTCTGGTGGTTACTGAAAATTCTTTGCTCCCATGCGCCATGGTCCCGCCAGCACTCGCACCTGCTGCTGGTGCTTGCCCCAATCGCTCCATGCCATCAGTGGGTGTGAGGTGACCACGATTGAACCTGGAATTGAACCCAGGACCCTTCAGTCAGGGGTCGATGCTCTGTCCACTGAGCCAAACTGGCTAGGGTGACATATTGATTTTTAAGTTTCCAATATTTACCATACTTGTGGATAGTTGGTGTCCACAAATATTTATTGAAATATATGTTGTAAGCACGTCAGTGCATGTGAGCAGCGGTGGTGGGAATGGGGCTGCTGGTAGACAGGGGACCTGGGGCCACAGCAGGAGGGGCCAGGCAGGGGCATGGAGGATGGGCTGAGACCCGTCCCTGTATCCACCACAGCTTCAAGGCCCACAGTTCCTTAAAGGTGCACAAATTTGTGCATTGGGCCCCTAGTGTTTAAATAAAAACACAGTTATGTATTATCCCATAAAGTATAGAACAAATAAAGTGTATTTTGAATTTTTAGAATTTAGTCATTGCAAGTTCTTATGGCTAATAATTATCTTGTCATGATGGACGTATATAATTAGATATATAATAATTATCACCATGATTTAAGCATACTTATTAAAAATCTGCAAAAGCACTTCTTACAAATTATAACTTCCCAAATAGAATATCACCTTCTGAAAAAGTTTTCAGATTCTTACTAATTTGACATTCTATTTATTTCCACAGAAAAACCAAAACAAATAAATACAAAAATTAATATATTAATTAATTGTGTTTTAAAACTCTCAGCTATGACCCATGTACTTCAAGGTTGGCTCTAGGCCAAAGTGGTTTGAAGTTGAGATAGGCTTCTGGTGGTTTTTTTTTTTTTAATGGTTGTTTACTGTTTGAAACTAAGATTTAATAAACAGTGTCTTAACACTTCTTAATTCTGTCTGTATATGGTAGAATATTTTAAAACCCATTGATGGAATCACTTCTACAGTGAGGACAAAAGAGGAGTATGGACTATAGTATCTTTCTTTGCTATATTTTTATTTTTTACACTTATTTATTTTTTAAAATATATTTTTATAATTTCAGGGAGGAAAGGAAAGGGAGAGAGAGATAGAAAAAGAGAGATAGAAACATTGATGATGAGAGAGAATCATTGATTGGCTGCCTCCTGCATACTCCACACTGGGGATCGAGTCTGCAACCCAGGCATGTGCCCTTACTGGAATTGAGCCTGGGACCCTTCAGTCCCCAGGCTAACACTTTATCCACTGAGCCAAACAGGCCAGGGTTGTTATATTTTTAAATGAAAATAATATGTCAAGACTCCTTTCACATCTTCCCTTTCCACATGTACACACACACCTCGTTTTATTGCACTTTGCAGATACTACTTAAAAAAAAATTGAAGGTTTGGGTTTTAATGCTTAATTGAGAAAGTCAATTAACACCATTTTCTAACAGGCTCAGATGATGGTTAGCATTTTTTAGTAATAAAAGTATTTTTTAATTAAGGTAAGTACATTTTTTTCAACATATTGCTATTGATTGCACACTTAATAGACTACAGAATAGTGTAAACATAACTTTGTATGCAATTAAAAGCCAAAAAGTATGAGTGACTTGCTTTATTGTGATATTCGCTTTATTGTGGTGGTCTGGAATGGAACCTGCAATATCTCGGAGGTATGTCTGTATTTGGGGATAAAAAACAAAACAATTTTTTTTTGCCTTTCTCATTTTATTTTTTTAATATATTTTATTGATTTTTACAGAGAGGAAGGGAGAGGGATAGAGAGTTAGAAACATTGATGAGAGAGCAACATTGATCAACTGCCTCCTGCACACTCCCCACTGGTGATGTGCCCGCAACCAAGGTACATGCCCTTGACCGGAATTGAACCTGGGACCCTTGAATCCACAGGCCGACGCTCTATCCGCTGAGCCAAACCAATTAGGGCTGCCTTTCTCATATTAAAGATGTATATTAAAATTTGTGCTATTTGTTGCACCCTTTCCTGAATAATAGTTCTTTTAAAATATTCTTACTTATACAAACTAAACATTTTATTCACAGGTAGAGGTGTATTCTATAAATGGAATCCAGAGTGACAGTTTATATAGTTAGTATATCTTGAGAGTTGAGTGTGATTTTGCTGGATGTGCAAAGAGGAAGATTTTAAAGTAAGAGCAATAACTTACAACAGTCAAAACAGAAATTTATAGTGGATTGGTTAGAGGTCTTTTTGTCAGTAAGGAAGGGTAGGGAATATCTACATATATAAAAGCCTAAACAACCAACTGACCGAATGACTGGTTGACCAGTCGCCATGATACGCACTGACCATCAAGGGGCAGATGCTCAACGCAAGAGCTGCCCCCTGGTGGTCAGTGCACTCCCACAACAGGAGCGCCGATCAGCTGACCGATGGGTGCCAGATGCAGGGCTCACAGCTGGCCGCCACAGCCCGGATTCCGCAGCGGAGCAACAGCACGCCTATTGAGTGGCGGCGGCAGTAGGCGAAGCAGGGCCAGGATGAGCAGGAGTGGCAGGCAGGAGCAGCAGGTGGCATTGGACTGACTGTTTTGGCCCAATCCCCACAGGCTACGCCGAGGGACCCCACCGGTGCACAAATCCATGCACTGAGCCTCTAGTCTGAAATAATAAAGAACAAAGGTCTAGTTTCTGTTATTCCAGGCTTCTTATTCTCTTTGTTAATTATAGTTTAAGCACAGAAATGGAAAAAAAAATTCCGCTATGAAATTGTGGTACTAAATCATTTGGGCAACTTTAATTATATAACTTATGGGGAATTTATGTTAAATGTTTAAGAGAAAATGTGGCAAAGACCTTGAAGTTTTAGCTAAAGATATATAATTTGCTCAAAACAATATAGTAAAGTGAATTAAGTAAACAAAATTGTTTCATTGTTTAATTATTTTAGCCACTCCAAACTGCTTATATCTTTCAAGATGGTCAGCCACTCATAATGTAGTAAATGAAAGTGATTTACAAATTGTTTTCACCATAATTTGGTAGATTCACTAATGGAGGAACATGATAAGGGATTAGAAAGAATGATACATATTAGTTTGCATGTGAATGTGCATTTCTGATTGTGCATGGGGGGTGCAGTTCACAGATAAGGCAGCATTTATGTACATGTTAAAGAGTGCATAGAAGTTTGTGATATACAGATTGACAAGGAGAGGAAATGTATTTCAGCTCATCCTGAATTATATGGTATAGTTAGAAACTGTTGAAAAATTTGATATATATCACCAACAACATTTTATGTTATCTATTATTCTCAAAATAATGTTTTACCCAATATTATTTTTACCATATGATCCTTTGCTCAAATGCAATATTATTTGAAAACCCCATCTGTAAACAAATTAACTCAGATAACCTCAGAAACAGATGTTTGATTAGGGCCTACAGAGAACTCCCCCCACCCCCCCAATCCTCTCAGGTGATCTCTGATGAGATTCAGAGAAATCCCCAGAGATCAACCCAGCACAATTTGATATTCATCGTCCTAGGTGATTTGGTTCAATATTATTTTTATGCAAATTTCCCTCTAGTTTACATGTTTGTCAAATTCTGAGCTGACAAATTTAAATTCTCTGTACATCACAGCAGTTTTCCTACCACAGCTATTTGAAGTTTAGTTGTAACAGGCAGAATAGGTGAGGTTATGCTGTTGTAACAAACATTCCAAGCCTCAGTGGCTTAACACAGCAAAAATTTAAAATTTAGTTTTTACTCATGCTATATAACACAGGGAACTAAAGGTTCTGCTCATTGTAAATACTTGAGAACCCAAACTGATGAAAGTACCTTCTAAACAACTTCTTCCATGATAATCTTGATAGAGACAGAATGTAGGAAATCAATCTTTGGCCTCCTAAGTCTGCTGCAGAAGAGGCATATTTTATTTCCATTTCATATTTTATTCGCCAAATAAATCCATGCATCTATGCCAACCTTAACCAGTTTCAGGGACATGTAATCCTGAGAGTACAGAAACACTTAGCAAACCACACTAATGACTTCTACTACCCATGCCTATTCTTCCTACTGATGAACTTCCTCCTTAATTACAAGTATATTTAATTGATATCACTTTTTTGTATGTATGTGGTTAAGAAAAACCTCATGGTTTTCTTTTTGAAAGAAGAGGTTCATAATTCAATAGATAGCTAAACGGTTGACTTGGCCTTCTTTGGCTATGACTTAAAAGCAGTCAGATTGACTTATGGCAGATGATGACTGGACAGCAGAAAAAGAATGCAGCCTGGCTGGCATGGCTCAGTGGTTGAGCATCAACCTATGAACCAGGAGGTCAGGGTTCGATTCCTGGTCAGTGCACATGCCTGGATTGCAGCTTGATCCCCAGTGTGGGGAGGGGGCGTGCAGGAGGCAGCCGATCAATGATTTTCTCTCATCATTGATGTTTCTATCTCTGCCTTCCTCTCTGAAATCAATAATAATAATAAAAAGAATCCAGTAGAAGTAGCAGGAACATAAAACAAGAAACAAAACTAGAGGGGAAGATAGTCAATATAACTGTAGGATGCCTTTTTGTCAGTGTTGTACTTCCTAGTGTATTCTATTTAACAGCAGATATTGAATGCTATATGTACTTGAGTTCATCTGTTTAAACTGTATCTCTCTAACAATGCCTGAAGGCGATCCTTTCAATATGTATTTGAAAATAAAATTGTTAAAAGTTTTCCTGAGAGAATGCACACTATGTGTGTATATGTCTATCTGCATGTAGATATAATGTCTATCTGCATGTAGATATACTAGTATATATACATGTAGTATACCTGTGTAGGCATACTAGTATACCAGTAGTTAACTAGTAAAGTTGGCCATAATTAAGTGCAGAATATTATATAATCTATGTCCCGTGTAAAGCTTGAATTAATTCCTTGTTTGTTTGTTTGTTTGTTTTTAACAGGATGTTGTGCTGCCTTATCCAGAAGGCATTAGAGAATCTTCATCTAGATTGAGGTCTCAATCTTCAGTTGAGGTCTGTATCTCTCAAATGTTGTAACCTCTATGTTCCACATTTTTTCATGCTGTGCTAGTTGCTTTAGGCTATCAGAAGTGTTAATTGCGGTAATTTATCAGTGTCCCTCTGCTTGCAGTTGCTTTCATTTCAGTCCTTAAATCTCTCTTCCTGGATACAGAATTAATCAACTGTAGTACCAGGTCATTCAGTGTTACTACTTCTTTTCCTAATTGCTGCTGTGTTCATCTGTATGATATGCCACTGCCACTGGAAAGCAAGTACCTCTCCTCTCTCCCATCTTTCAATTAGTCCTGTCCTTTTACCGTGGCCTTTTTACTGCTGCAGGAAGGATATTTTATAACACTCTTATTTGGAGTTGACTAGCAGATATTTTTTTTTCCAAAACATACCCCCCTCGTTAAACAGTAAATTCAATAAACATTTACAGAACACCTGTTTTGGCAGATACTAGATACTAGAGATTCAGAAATGGATTGAATATGACCCCTGCCTATATGCCCCCAAGTACCTCTTAGGGGTCCCAAATAAAATTACCTAAAGCAGTCTAGCAAATAAAAGAGAAGTAGGTTGGATGTAAGACAATAATAAGTCACCAGGACTATGGCACATCAGGAGACACCTATCCATTGTTGGCATGAGGGTAAATAATCAGAGATCTTCCAATTTATGTGTGAGTTATCATCTTGAATGTGAATTTTTAAGTGTTAGCAATTGGTCCAAAATTTAAAAATACTGTATGAATCCAATATAACATAACCATGGATTGGATAAAATGTTAAGACCACCGAAGTCAACTTTTGATGTAAGACATTTACAGTGTAATGGTTTCTTGACTCTTCTGTACTTCCTAAAACAATGTTCTCTTATATGCGACTTACATGTGGATCACATAATCCAGATAGCTCTGGACCTCACTGATAAAGAGTTAAGAAACTCATTAATTCAAAACCTAAGAAGCAAAAATATGCCTTGGGATCTCAAAGATCAGTAAGATTACTTCAATCGAAACTAAGTATTTGCCAGGAACCCATTGAGGCCTCACCATTTTCTCAGGATCAGGAATTGAGAGAGAAAAGCCAGGCAGCATAAAGCAGGAAAGACACAAATAATCAAATATATTCCATTGAATTACTCAAATTCCTTTCCCTAAGCAAACATTTCTTGAGTGCCCTATGCCTTAACAGCACTAAGTTAGGTCCAAGGTTTACAAATATTTACAGATGAAAATACCTGTGTCTTGGCACAATAGCAATGGGGTTTCTTCAGCAAGATGACTTATAAGGGAGGGAAGCAGAATGTGTCAGATAAAGAAACTAGGCAAGGACATGGTTTTAGGACAAGTTTAGTCTCAGTTTGATCTCATGAGGATTATGAGTTGTACCATAGGAGTTTTCCGGTGCACAGACAAGGGGTGGAGGGAGTAGGCAATTATGCGCACACCTCAGAGACATTGTGGGTTCCAGACCACTGTAATAAAGTGAGTATCACAATAAAGTGAGTCATAATCATTTTGCTGGTGCAGGTGTTACCAAAGAATCAGATTTCTCCTTTGCTAGTGGGAGTGGGGTGGTTCTTGAGATGCCACTGAAATAAGCATTTTCAGAAGCCCCCATGGGAGAATGAGATATGGTAAAGGCTTCATTTATGTGGTTACATTTCTCAGGTTCCAAAGCCCCATGCCCCTTAAGCCAGTCCTGAAAGACGTGCAGCTGGGGTTCCAGTAGAGCCAGAAGCAAGGCCAGTGTCCAGCGCTTCTGCTCCATGTTGCAGCCGGGTGTGGTTCAGCATCCGGGCTAATTAAAGTCCATTAGTCCATGTGTGGAGCCCCACATGGCTGAGCGCCATGTGGGTGCAGGGGAGCACAGCCCCTGCAGTAGGAGCCAGGAGCCCAGTGTGCGAGAGAGAGAGAGAGAGAGAGAGAGAGAGAGAGAGAGAAATGTCCTTTTGTTCAGAAGTTTAAATATTCAAGATTTGAGCGCTTGCAGTGGCCATGCCTATTCTGGCCACTGACTCATTTCCAGGTGTGACTGGCAGACAGGTTGGCACCTTCCCATGTCACTCAGACCTCACTGGGCATGTGCCCAAACTGCCTTTGTCCAGTCTCTTCCCCCACTGATCAGCAGGGAACAGACTTGGAGAATATTAAATTAGCAAAGCTGTAAAAATGGCATGCCTATACTAGTATTATCTAGTCTTCCCTTTACTCTTCCTGTTAATAATAACCAGATTATTACAACAGTATCAGAGGGTCTTGCCTTCAGCTTGTAAAACACACAACACACGTGGAATGCAATAAAGTGAAGGGCAGTAAAACAAGGTATGGCTGTATATCCCTTGTTAGAGCTGCTGGAATGGGGACTATAACCTCCTTGTGTCTTCAGGTGTGATGGCTTCAATTAGCCAAGAGCAATCTTCCAGTGAAGAGTAACAGTGGAAGTCAATAGCAACACCAGAGCTATATGCCTGGCTCTATAGAGGCAATCCAGGCAACAATAGAATATGTTACACCGAGTTTTCGAAGAGATTATAAATTAGTGGAGGAGACAGCCAAGTATACCAAATGGCATGCAGAATGCTCTAATGGAAACAGTGTTCAAATTCCGTGGAAACAGTGGGGAGTACAGAGTAGGTAAGGAGGGATTGGCAAAGACTTCACAAAGGATGTAGTCAATGAAGCTGATCATTGAAGATGTGTATGGATATTTCGGGTGGGGAAAGACATTCCAAACCAAAGCAGTAACTTGTGTAGAGGCCTAAAGGACTGAGAGCATATTCAGGGGCTAAGAGTCATTGAAATTAAGACTGTGTCTTGAGGAGCTAAATGTGAAAAGGTTGCCTTAACTAAAAATAATCTTTATTTGTATTATTATGCCTAGATATTTGGACTCTTTCTTCAAAGTGGTGTGGAAGAATTAAGAATTTTAGCCAAGGAAGAGTAATTACATAAGCAAGAGTGATAAATACGCTCTGTATATGTCTGCACCATAAGATATCCAAAACAGAAGCGAAAGTCCAGGCTGCAGCTTCCTATTTGCAGGGTAAAAAGCATCGTTTCCTCTGGGTGATGGCAGAAAAGTTCCAGGAATAAAAACAGGTAATTCTTTTTATTATACAACCAGTGGGAGGAAGCCTTATGTAGTGGACACTGCATTAATTAGTATATAAGAGAAATAGCTCTCATTTATCTCCTTCAAATTCCAAAACAAATCATTCTTTTTAAAAATATACATATATATTTTTATGGATTTTAAAGAGGAAGGGAGAGGGAGAGAGAGATAGAAACACCAGTGACAAGACAGAATCATTGACTGGCTGCCTCCTGCACGCCCCTACTAGGGATTGAGCCTGAAACCCGGGTATATGCCCTGACCAGGAATTGAACTGATGACCTCTTGGTTCATAGGTCAACACTAGACCTCTGAGCCACACCAGCTGGGCAATCATTATTTAAGAAAAAAATGTTCTCCTTAATCTGAAAAGTAGATGAACAGGCCACTTCCAATGCACACGGAATAGGCAGTGATTACTTTTTCAGTTTGTGGGGAAAAAAGATAATTGGTCACAAGCATCTTGAAAATAGCTTCATGATGATATTTGGATAACCGCCATTCATGCCAGTCGGTTGAAAATAATAGTGGATAGCAGCACAGTAGCTATACCATACTTACTATCGGAAGGATGACTTTAAGGAAAGAAATGTCAGTGAAAGTTTATTGTGAAATATAAGGATTCCAAGGCAAAGAATATTTGGATTGATAATTATTAACATTTTAATTGAAGTTTAATACATTCCATAATGAGGCCAGAGATTGTAATGGCAACTCCAATGAATAAGAGGAGGCTTGAAAAATTATCACTGAGAGCAATAATTAAAGTCCCATTAATATATCTTTGTAAAGCAGGTATACATATTGTACCATCCAGATAGCTTCTTAGCACTGATGTATAGATAAATGGTTGTATTGGCCACTGCCGGGAGCCACTCAGATTCTCCCTTCAGAACTGAAGCCATCATTTCCCCCAGGGGCTGGAAGTGTTATAGAGATATCCAAGAATTACTTTAGCCAAATAAAGCTTCCTCCCTCAAGGTCATGACCTTCTTAATTTATGTCTTCTCAGTTCCAAATTCACCCTTCAATAATCTTTCCTTTTTAGTGAACACAACAGTAACCTTTCTCACAAGAGATCATTGTAGTGACATTGCAGGAAGAATAAAATCTACTCATTCCAGCTTCTGTGCCATTGGTCAGAGGTGTGAGTTTGAGGACATCTGGTGAGGTTCTGTCCCAGCCATGTACCAAGAATGTGTGGGTCCTTTGGTGACCTCACTGCTCTGGCCCCGCCTGGTGATCGCATTCTCCCAGCCTTTGCAACACTAACATCACGTGTTCCAGGCCTCCCTTCAGTACAGATGGCCCACTCTCTGCACACCCGTGGACTCATCCACCAGATGTTGCTTAGCTACTTGACCAGTGAATGTGGACCCAGCTCTGGACCAGAGATACCAGCAAACTTTTTAGCCGCCCAGTGAGCTGCAACTTCAATGTCTCCAATGCAGTCTGCTTGCCTGCCTTGGAAAGGAGGTCCCCTTTCAAGTATGTATGTACTTGAGTACTCTACCCAGCCCTAGGTTGCCATAAAAAGTTCTCTTACATCTTATGTTTATTCTTATATCATAGCTTAATATTTATTTGTGCTCAATTTCCTCTGTTTAGTTTCTATGGGCCCCAGTATCTCCTATAAAACAGATACTAAAAACTGCCAAACATGATGACATGTTATTTCTGAGAATCAACTGATACGACGTATGTACATTTTGTTATATGTAATGTGCAATATAAATGCAAGCTATTTTATTTTGGTATTAATAATGGTAAATTATTGACTTTGAAAATTTAATATCTGATTATTAATATAAAGGTTTAGTTATTATGCCACCACAATTCCTGCTTCTGAGAAATGGTCTAGTTGTTTGTGGATTATTTCCAAATTACCATTCTCACTCATGCAGAAAAGTTGAAAATGCAAGCTGTGATACGATAAAACATCCCTTTCTCTATCATAAAATTTTACTTAGAGGAAGAATTCTGACTGAAGTGCCATAAGAACATGATAAAGAGCTGAAGCCTAGAAGTACAAAATCACCCAAGCAACTTTATAAAGCTTCGAAATCCCAGGCAGTTGATATTTATCACACTGCCAAATGCTAATGCATCCAGGAAAATAACATCAGCTCCAGATGCAGCTATTAGGCATGCGCTGTGGGGCAGGTCATCTGTGCTTTTCATCTGCCAAGCATCCTTTAAAGAGAGTGCATGATGAACTTCGGTGAGAAGAAAAATAGGGAAGGGGGAGGTAAACATCAATATTAACTTTGTCTTATCTCTGAAAATACTCAGACCTACCTAATAACCTAACTTAGGGTTGTTTCTCAGTTGGTAAATGGCTTTGAAATATTTTCAAGTGTTCAGATCAGTAGTATAGAAAAAGATAAAGTAACAAACTGAAATGTAAATCTTTGAATTGTGCAAGTGATTTTGAAATATTGGTAAGTATTCAGTTCAAAGGTGTAGAAAACAGTAAAAATAGTCCAAAAACTCAAACATAAATTCTTCCATACCAAAGCTATTTCTATCAACTTGAATGGTCAAAATAGTTTTTTTTAGTTAGTATTATACAACTTTCAATGTTATTGGTGTGGTGTTTTTTTTTTAATATCAAAGACAGTAAAAATGTGAAAGTTGAATTATTTAGCTTTGGTAATATTATACTTATTGAAAATTCTCATTAAAGCTTAATTTAAGCTAAGTAATAATGATATTTTCTTATATTAGGGGAGTATTTCACCAATTGAAAGGAATATAATGTTATGCATTACTACTACATGTATTTCTGAATCTGAATAAAAATTGCTATTAAATTTGTTGTCCTGCCTTGAATTCTCTAGGAGCAGTTGTTGAAGACAGTTTGGGGACAGTGTGTTTATTAGAGAAGAGGAGAGGCAGCAAATGAACTATGATGCAGGAAGCTCTGGACTGAGTAATGCCTTTCAGAAACCTCATGTTGTTTTGTATTAGTTAGACCTTTATATTCCTGTTTTGCTTAGTGAGAGATGAGGGCTATTCTGGGGAGAATGTGGTCTCTAATGAGGAAGTTCTCTGCAGGTGAGAGAGGTCCTGGGGGGGGGGAGCGCTGACAGCTGGAGGCCACCCTGTGTTACCCCCACAGCTGAACAGCAAGTCTTTCCTTGAAAGTGTATCTGGGTGTTGCATCTCCATGTCCATCTTCCACAGTTACATGCTATGCCACATAGATCCACACCTCTATGCATGTTGTGGTATAGCTCCTACAAAATTCCAATGGGCATCTCTTTCTGAAGAGAAACATAGAAGAAGGAGGTTAGTGAAACAAACTACAGTCCCTGATGTTGCACTTGGGCCCCGAGACCACAGTTGTTATTCATCTCTCTTTTCCATTTTTATCCTAGACAACCCCACCAACAGCTACCAAGCATGTTGGCCTTAGTGGCTTACCTGTTAACATGACCCAGCTCCTAACCCCTGAGGTCCCTGAGTACCTGATCACTCTGCCCTTCTCACAACAGGGTGGTCCTGTGTGTCTCTTCCCAGTCATGAATGGCCAAGGAGCACTCAGATGGATCACTTGGATTCTACACACATTTCTCCGTGCTCCCACTGTGTAAGCAACCCTACTTTCTCCTAATCAGAGTCAATTGCTCCTGCCAAGACAGTGGCACCCTTTTCTCATGTAGTTTATAATTCAACAGGACTCTGCTGTATCTTGGAAAATTGTGCCCTCTTTTGAGAAAAGAATTGCTCACTAAGCAGAGCCCAGAGTTGCAGAAATGGGAGCACAAGAGACCCCAGTTGCTCATTAGAAATAACGGTGAGTGGACACTCCTGATTCCAATCCTTGGTTCCCAGGTATTTACTCACTGGTGACACTGTATCATACAAAGATTGTTCATTTAGGGTGTGCACAACATCCTAGGGCATGGAGGACTGCTTCTGAAGGGGAGCAAAATTTGGGGCAAAGTATGCCTTTGGAGGTATTGATTATTTTAGACTGGTTATTTTAAGAAACAACAGACAAGGGAGAAGCTCTAAAGGCCAATTAGAAGTTCCCTTTTGTAAGAGGCATTTATATTTGTAAGCTAGATCTCCATTTGTTAGGATGCCTCCTTCTCTGTGGCAGGAGGAGGAAGATGACTCTGCATCTCTAGAAACTTATCAATGGGGAAAGCCAGGATTTAAATCTGCATAACAATCTTACCCTCCTTTACTGTGCTTTTCTTCCCAACCTCCCATAACTGATTCCCTATACCAGCTGTTCTCAACCTGTGGGTCACGACCCCTTTGGGGGTCGAACAACCCTTTCACAGGGGTCGCCTAAGACCATCGGAAAACACATATATAATTACATATTGCTTTTGTGATTAATCACTATGCTTAAATTATGTTCAATTTGTAACAATGAAAATACATCCTGCATATCAGATATTTACATTACAATTCATAACAGTAGCAACATTACAGTTATAAAGTAACAACAAAAATAATTTTATGGTTGGGAGTCACCACAACATGAGGAACTATATTAAAGGGTCACAGCATTAGGAAGGTTGAGAACCACTGCCCTATACCAAATTTTTTTTTTCCTTTAAGCTGAAAATGGTATTTAAGGTGATGACTTTGCCATTTGGGCCAGTTGTTCAGTTTTCCTGGGTCTCTCCCATGTATACAGAAGGTAGATATGTTATTAAACTTTAATGTTTTTCTTCTCCTAATCTATCTCATATCAATTTGATTATTAGTTCATCCAGAACCTTGAAGGGTAGAAGACAGTTTCCCGTACCCCCCGCCCCCCTGACACTTCTGAAGTGGTGCTTAAAGTATTCATTCAGCAAGTTGTACCAACACCATCAAGCCCTTAGAATCTGAGTCATAAAATGAATGAGTGCTCCTTGCCCATCCTTGATCAGCGGATTCCATTATCAAGGGCCCATCTCCATATCACATTTGCTGTAAAGATACCACTGGTCTACCACTGTGTTATGTGGACTCACATACCAGGAGATAAAAAACACTGCAGAAACTCTTGGACAATGGTGCTGGCTGAGGCTTTCAGGCAGTAAAGGCAAACTCATACCCTAAATAAGCATTTCTTTCTTTCTTTCTTTCTTTCTTTCTTTCTTTCTTTCTTTCTTTCTTTCTTTCTTTCTTTCTTTCTTTCTTTCTTTCTTTCCTTCATTTTTGTGCCTTCGTTACTTTCTCATTTATTTCAGCTTTTCTCCTTTCAAATTCCATTTTCCTTTGTTAAGTAACCCAGGGCTTTTCCAGCCTTCTGAGATCTTGTTTCCTCTAGACTCCAATAGTGCTCCCTGTCTATATCATTGATTTGATGGTAAAAGTATCTATAAATGCACTGTCATATGTATTTATAATATAGGAATGTATTAGGTAAGGTAGGCTAACTGTTGTAATAAGCAACCGCTAAATCACAATAGCTTTACAAAATAGAAG
Source organism: Myotis davidii (assembly GCF_000327345.1). NCBI lineage: Eukaryota > Metazoa > Chordata > Mammalia > Chiroptera > Vespertilionidae > Myotis > Myotis davidii. The sequence goes on from NW_006284849.1 coordinate 129,976, forward strand.
TTTAAGTGTTGCTCACATAACAATCCAAAGACGGTATTTTTGTTTGTTAATTTTATTTCAATTTATTATTGACAGTATTACAGATGTCCCCCAATTCCCCCCTTTATGCCCCTCATTCCAGCCCCTGCCCCACCCCAGGTCTTCACCACACTATTATCTGTGTCCATTGGTTATGCATATATGTGTGTGAGTTCTTGGTTTAATCTCTTTCTTTCCCCTTCCCACCCCAACATATGTCAGCCTGTTTCATGCTTCCATGTCTCTGGACTTATTTTGTTCTATTTCCATGAACACAGACTACTGGCGTTTATAGCCTAGAAGTGGCCCAATGTAGTCAACATGCCACCAAGTAGTCATCAGTGCTCTTTGAAGAATTAAATCATATTAAAGATAATAACTATCTTTTTGTTGCCACCAAGTTGAACCATCATTCGTTACAGTTGCAATATAATTTTTGGGCAGTGGGAGTCCACATTATTAGAAAAATGCATAACCTCCATCTCTGTCACCATGGTTACATTTCTGTTCAGTACTGGGATGGCTGAAGACAAGGACTGGCTGACATCGCTGGCTGAGTAGGTCACTGTCTATTTTGCTGTTTAGTGCCTCTTTCATGACAGATGATTACTGTTGAGTGTTCACCTATGATACAAAGACCTACTATGCTCACTTCTTGCCCACTCTTGTATATACATCCATATACTAGGACTTCTACCCCAGAATGTCCTTTTCCTAACCTTCCAATCTTTCTGCTTCCAGGTCGCTAAGGAGTTGGCCAGACTATTTGCCACCTTCCATGAGACTATATATATATTTTAAACTTGGAATACTTCTCTTTGAACACAAAAAAGATAATTAGGTGAACTGCCTTAAGATCTGTCCATTGGGAAGATTATTCTTTATCACTGTCTGCCAAGGTCATTGCTATGAGAAGCTTATAATTCAGCTACCATCCACTTTTCAACTTGTGCCCACATACTAAGCCAATTCATGTGAAAACCAATCTTGAATCTTTTTCCCTCCTTCAACTGGTAGTATAGCATTCTCCTGTGTAGCCATAGGAGTGAGTTGAGAGAGTGGTACTTGCGGGAGGTGGCTGTGCTACTTGTCCTGCAGCTTACTTGCTGCCACTACTTCTATTCATGCTCAGTCCTGGTTGTACCACAGAAATCTTACATTGCATTTTTGCTAGATTTATCCAACCTTATGATTTGGTGACTTTCACAGTCTCTAAATCATGATGAACAGTATGGGCAATCATTCCATCTCCATCAGGGCCAGTCGCTTACCAGAAGTTGTTTTTCAAAAAGAATATAATCATTTATTGTTGATTATTTATTGTTTGTTCCAGAATCTCAGGAGATTGTGTTGTGATTCTCTTACTAGGGCTTGCTGCAATATCCATCCAGCATCTTTTCCCATTATTGATATTTCCAACATGATAGTGTCTGCCAAATCTCTTTTTAAAATATATTTTTATTGGTTTCAGAGAGGAAGGGAGAGGGAGAGATAGAAACATCAATGATTAGAGAGAATCATTGATCAGCTGCCTCCTGCACGCCCCCTACTGGGGATCGAGCCTGCAACCTGGGCATGTGCCCTGACCAGGAATTGAACCATGACCTCCTGGTTCATAGGTCAATACTCAACCACTGAGCCATGCTGGTCAGGCTGCCAAATTGTATGGCCTAAGCAGAAAGGCTGTTTGCACTGCACTATGGAATTGATGCAGAGCCCTATTAGTATCTGGTTCCTGTTCAAAGCTCGCAGGCTTTCATGCCACAAACTTTCTGTGTGGGAGCAGTATTCAGAAGTGAGGAATATGCTTCTTTTAGAACCCGAAGAGACCCACTTGTCTTTGACTCTCCAGGGCATCTCCCAGCATGCCGTAACTAGAGGACTCCTGAAATTTTAAGGATGTGCTTAGCCCTGAATATTTGTAGGGTTTATCTCCTATCTCTGGAGCTTGTGAGCCTTTCCAAGGCCTCTGTGTGCTAGACAGCTCTTGCTTCTTTAGATGTTACCAAAGACGTTTATGGGCTTCCACGCCTGGCTTTCAAGTACCTGCTACTCTTTCTCAATTGCTTGATATCATTTTGTACTGCAACCCTTGCATTTAGCTATAGCCACCTGATTCCATTTTTTTCCCCATGAGGAAAACCCCTGCATTTTCAGGTCAAGATAGATTTAATCTTTTACTAACTTTACTGAGATATAATTCACATATCATATAATTCACCCAATTTAAAGTCTAAATTCAATATTGTTTAGTAGAGAGTGTTGTGCGGCTGTCACTATAATCTAACATAATATTTTTGTCCCCCTGAAAGAAACCCATGTTAATTTGCAGTAACCCTAACCCCCTACTTACTACCCCTAGCCCTGAGAAACCATTAATTCTTTTGTTTTTATAAATTTGCCCATTCTGGACATTCAATATAAATGGATAAATACAATATACAGGGTTTTGTGACTGGCTTATTTCATTTAGCATAAATTTTCAAGGTTATTTTATATGGAGACACATATCAGTACTTCATTCCTTTTTATTCTCGAATAATATCCTATATAATAAAAACCTAATATGCTAAGTGTCCAACTGTTCATTCGACTGTTCAACCAGTTGCTATGATTGGCCACCAGGGGGCAGATGCTCTGACTGGTAGGTTAGCTTGCTGCTGGGGTCCAGTTGATTGGGACTGGGAGAGATGGACTGGATCCTGGAGCCCTCCTGCACTTCCTTCTGGCCCCGAGCACACACCAGTGGGGTTCCTTGGCCTGTCCTGTACCCTCTTGCAATCTGGGACACCTCAGGGGATGTTGGAGCACTGGTTTCAGCCCGATCCCCGCAGGCCAGGCCGAGGGACCCCACCAGTGCATGAATCCATGCACTGAGCCTCTAATTATATGGACATATTACTTTTTGTCTATCCATTCACCAGTTGTTAGTCATTTAAGTTGGTTGTACTTTTGGCTGTATGAATAATGTTGCTTTGAACATTTCCACACAAGTTTTTATGTAGACATATTGTTTTACTAGAGGTCTGATGCACGAAATTCTTGCATGAGTAGGCCTTCCTTACCCCAGCTGCTGGCACCGGCTTCCCTATGGCACCTGGGACCCAGGTTTCCCTCGCAGCCCCGGCTTTGTCCAGAATGTCATCTGGTCTAATTAGCATATTCCATTTTTATTATTATAGACTAGTGGCCTGGTCCATGAAATTCGTGCATGGAGGGGATTCCCTCAGCCCAGCCTGCACCCTCTCCAGTGAGAAACCCCTTGGGGGATGTCTGACTGCCTGTTTAGACCCAATCCTGTAGTCGGACATCCTTCTCACAATCTGGGACTGCTGGCTTCTAACCACTCGCCTGCCGGCCCGCTTGATCACACCTAACTGCCTCTGCCTGCCTGCCTGATTGCCCCAACCTCTCTGCCTACCTGATCACCCCCAACTGCTTCTGCCTGTCTGAGCACCCCTAACTATCCTCCCCTGCCAGCCTGATCTCACCCAGTCTCTGTCTTTGTTTTTCTCAGCAGTCCTCCAGGCCTCCCTGCCTCCCTGTCTCTCTCTTCCTCTTTCCCAGCTGGGAGGGGGTGGGGTCAGTGGAGGCTGCTCCACCCTTTGCCTGCCCTCCCTTCCATCCAGGCCTCTTCAGGCCCAGTCTGTTTTGTTTACTCATTCTGAGAGAAGCTCCGAGAGAAAGCTGGGAGGGAGGGAAAGAAAGGGAGATAATGCTGTGAGCTGGTGGGTGCTGTGTGTGTCTGTGCATGTGTGTGGTTGTGAGTGAGTGTGAGTGCCGGCCCTGTCTCCCCTGTCCCCATCTCCGCTGCCACAAGTCCCCACTCACCAGAGCCTGCTGCGTGTGCAGCCTGGGCTTTAGGTCAAGTCTCCAGTCATTGTGGATGTGATGGACCCAGGGTTTTTATATATTAGGATTGTTCTTAGGTTACATACCAAGGAGGGTCATTGCAGGATCAGATAGTAACTCTATGACTAAATTTTTGAGGAACAGTTTTCCTAAGATACTGGGCCGTTAGATATTTCCACCAGCAAAGTATGAAGATTCCAGCTTTTCCACATCCCTGTCAACACTCATTATTATCTGTCTTTTTCATTATAACCATCCTATTTGATGTGAAATAGTATCTCATTGTGGTTTTGATTTTCAATAACTCTAATGACTGAAAATGTTCACATGTTCTGTCCTCCTTTATCCTTTTATCTACTTTTTACATAACTATCACATTCTTAGGAAATTGCTTTGGCTAGGGTATTTCCTTCCACTGGTACATCCTCCTAACTCACCACCAGTGAAAGTTTTAATAATTTAACAGCCACTTTGTGCCAACAGCTCACCATGCTCCACTTGCCACCAGGAATCTTCATAGCAAGTTGGGTGGGGAGTGATCTAGTTCTCGAACACCATCTTATTGCCTATTTTCTCAGATCACTCTTGGTGCCAACTATTACTGTTTGAGGTTTTCAGAAGCAGATGTGAGACAGGGTTCATGGTACAAGATATTTATTAGGAATCAAATCTGTTCAGGGAGATAAAGGAGAATTGTGCAGAGGAAGAAGTCAAACTGAGATATAGGCTTGACGGACTTGGATAAGCTGGTGGAGAGCTCTAGAATAAACTTGCTCATCATAGTGTTTGAGGTCAAAATGGTCAGGTCTTTATACCTTTGCCTGACTCAGCCACCAGAAGGTTGTTCTCAGAAGGGTGTAGCTTACATAAGGCCATACTCTTCAGATGAGGCAAAACCAGGAGAAGCTGACAGCTTTCTGGTGACTTCCTTTCCAGAAGCTTGGCATCACAGCTTTTCCTTCCAGAGCAATCTGGGTATCACATCATCATGTCTACCACATTTGTTCTACTTAGATGCAATTTAGAGGACTTCCTAATAATTGTTATATTTTATTAAGTAGCTTTTGGTCATGTTGAATAATCTCCAAACATTAAACAATTAAGGGATGAATATGAAGTGCTAATAGATAACATATGCAGGGGTTAATTTCCTCTTTTCAGTTATTTACTTATTTGTATGTATTTATGTCTTACTGCCTCTTTATCATTTTGTAGAAATAGATGTACACACTGGTTTCTCCTGATGAAGCACATAAAATTGAATAGCTGAAGAGATTTACGTAGTCTTGAGTGAAAAATGAATTAATCTCTCATAATGTCAAAGAAGTTTATTATGAAATGAAAGGTAATATTTCATCCAGAGTTCCACTGGCCTTGAGAGAGAACCATAGACACATTTCTCACATTTTTTTTAGCCTTTTCTGTAATTTGACATTTTGATATTAGGACATGACTCTCAATATTCAATTGTTACATTGTAAATGCACTGATCTTTCATGTCTTGGACATTTACTCTTTGGTGTAGAATTGACTGGAATAAAATGTAATACAATTATACTTTGAAGAACCTAAATCAATTTAGGCAATTTTGCAACAGAGAAAGAAATTTACTTATAAAAGGCAAATTGTATTGGAATTTCTATCTTAAGTGGCAGGTACACTAACAATTTAAACTTAATACAAAGTAATTTCAAATATGCTGTGTAGAGGTGAATAACAAGAAGAAATCTTTTTAATATGCATTTTTATATCCCTATCTAGGCAATGACTTTCTCATGCAATAAGTATTTTATTTTTTCTCAACAGTTAGACATTTCATTCGATTTGCTCTAATGGCTTCTGTATTTTAATAGCCTGGATATTTATTTAGCTAAAGAGGGTCCAGTGGATGTCTCTTATTCTAAGTACTTTACACTGGTCTATGCTTTCAAACTTTAATTTCAGTGTATCTATATATTGTCTGAAAATTTTTTAAAAAATATATATTTTATTGATTTTGTACAGAGAGGAAGGGAAAGGGATAGAGAGTTAGAAACATTGATGAGAGAGGAACATCGACCAACTGCCTCTTGCACACCTCCTACTGGGGATATACCCGCAGCCAAGGTACATGCCCTTGACCGGAATCGAACCCGGGACCCTTCAGTCCGCAGGCCGACGCTCTATCCACCGAGCCAAACCAGTCAGGGCTTGTCTGGAAATTTTTAATTTCCAATGAGTTGGAATGAAAGACAAATGAAAGTGAATTTCAAGTATGAGAAAGAATGATTAAGTTCTTATCACAATTGAAGCATACCCACAGATACACACAATGACACAGGGACAACCATAGCATGGGCTTCTATGCCACATCAGGATACTTGGGAGTTTATTTTTTCTTGTCCTGTATAGAACTAATCACAGTGAATAAGGGAGAGACTGAAAATGGGTTCATGGGCCCATCTCAGCTACCAGAATAATAGGATTACTTTTCACCCCAAAAGGCTGGAACCAAATTGTTGCCAAGGAACAGAATGGTGAAATTTCTTCTGTTGGAACACAGATTGTCCATACAACTAGTAATTTTGGACACACTTCCTTTAAAAGCCTTTTTATGCCTGGCAAAATCCTGTTGAGAGGTGACTTCTGTTCAGTGAAATCTTATAACTTCCTATTCTTTCTTCAACCTTTATGATGAGATAAAAAATAGGGCACAACTTAAATTGGAAGAATGAGATATTGAGATATTGTCAAATTATCTGTCACTCATTCTTGCCACCTGTTGTCATGTCTGAATTTGTTTTAGCACTAGAAGACAGCGTTGGTAGTAGAAATCATTGGTTTATGTCTCACCTATTAACAGGATATCTAGAAAAGTAAGGAATATATATTTGGTTATGGAAAAAACCCTGCTTTAATTTTCCAAGTCATGCTTCATGAACAACCATCATATATGTTAGGCATGTATATATGAAATCAGATAACTTAGAAAGCTTTCTTTGAAACTGTGGTTTGTGTCATAAAAAGGATCAATAAGCTCCCAAAAGTAATCTAATAATCTTGCTTGGAGTTTTTTCAGATATAGAAGATTTTCCTTCCATAAAACTCATTTCTTCAAATCAACCTTCAAAGCTTTTAGCAGAACTGGTTTACTTCTGCCCATGGCAATATTTTTAAGAACCATAACTTGCCCTTAAAAATAATTTTAAATACTAAATTATCTAAATGCATAGATCATTTTTTTTGTGAGTGCTAACACTACAAATATATCTTTCTCTTTAGCCAGGACTATACTTAAACTGAAAATCAGTAATAACAGCCACTGGTTATTACTGGTTTTTCTATGTCTTTGTCCTCATGACATTTTTAGTTAATTAAGAGTCATGTGGAGCAAGGATAAGAGACATGAATTAGTTGGCACTCAGCTCCTAATTTTTCTCTCTTTTCTTCATATCTCACCTCTCCTGTGGAACTTAAACTGTATGTACAGGGTAGTGCATTTTTAGCCTCTGCTATCACGAACAGTTTGCTGCCTGGAAACCAATTCAATTCATCATCCGTGTATGAAGTCCGCATTATGAATAAACCATTGTGTTAGGGATTCCAAAATGAAAAAGATACTGCCTTATCCTAATGAAATTGTATCTAACTGGAATTCCACATACTGCCTACAGTTAAAATGACTCCCTTACCACCACCATCCTCAAACAGGTGTTTTTTAATATTAAGAACTAGATGTATTCGTACGGGTCCCTGCTACTGCTGCTACTGCCTGCTCTCTGTTCTCTTTGAAGTCATTTTCTGTTGCCTATAGCTTGGATCTCTCTCCATTCTTTCTGAATGCCAGAGCCCAGCTACCTACTGTTAACATAAGAAACATTTAAACCTGTGAAAATTTTTGTGCGTTTATTTGTGCCAAACTGTCAGCAAATGCCAGGAATCTCAACGGATTGAGAAAATACTCTGGAGAATGGCAGTTCTGCACCTTGTTTTTTAAATTACAATCAAAGGAGGAGATGTCAGTGGGCTACATGAACTCCATTGGTGATAGATTAGAGAGGCGGGAGAAAGCAAAGGCAGTGGGGAACCTCTGCAATTGAATAAACAGTAAGATGATAGGCACATACTTCTTTTTCTTAGGTGGGTACAGGATACTTAACAGTCAACAATTAACACAATAACAATGAGGGGATTTGTGGTCTCTACAGAGTGGTGCTGTGCTTTGAGGGGTCTGGAAAAGAGAAAATTACTTTGACATTCCAATAAAATGTTATCATAGATGCAAAAAGACAATAGACAGGATCAGTTAAGGTAAAGATTGACCTTTGTCAGGGAAGATACAGCCTAGGACATGACTGCCCACCATAAACTTCTTTTAGTTTAAAAAGTTTTAATTTCAGACTGTCCTATGTGGTTACTTTAGGCTCTGAGTTTGCAAGGCTGCCACGTAGGCCTTCCCTGAGCTAGCCAGGTTAGCATGTTGCCCCTTTTCGTCCACACTACAGGCACCATTTTGACCAAATGAATGAACTTGCTCTGAGTCCCAGTAGACAGGATGTATATCTATTATATAATCACTAGAGGCCTAGTGCATGGAATGTGTGCACTCGGGGAAGGGGGGCCCCTCAGCCTGGCCTGTGCCCTCTCCCAGTCCAGGAGCCCTCAGGGGATGTCCTACTGCCAAGGAGGTCAGAGCAGCTCCTGCCACTGCCACTATGCTAGCGAGCCAAGAGCTGGCTTCTGGCTGAGCAACACTCTCTCTGTGGGAGCGCACTGGCCACCAGGGGACAGTTCCTGCATTGAGCGTCTGCCCCCTGGTGGTCAGTGCGTGTCATAGCAATCAGTCATTCCCCTGTTTAGTTGATTTGCATATTAGCCTTTTATTATATAGAACTAGAGGCCCGGTGCACAAAATTTGTGCACTCGCGGGGAGGGGGGTCCCTCAGCACGGTCTGGTGCCCTCTCGCAGTCTGGGAGATAACGACCTGCTGGCTTAGGCCTGCTCCCAGGTGGCGGAGGACAGGCCCAATCCCTAGCTGCAGGCCCTGGTTGGGCTCAGAGCAGGGTCGATCAGT
>NW_006284849.1:139107-143170 GCF_000327345.1 Myotis davidii
TTCTGTATGTGTTACAATGTTGCTTAGAGTGCAGCTGAGAGGCCGGCAAGGCAGGTGGGGAACATTGGCTTCCTCCATCACTGAAGCAAGCAAGCCTCCCTGTTCGCATCAGCTGCCTGGCTGCCAGCCGCCATCTTGGCTGGCAGTTATTTTGCATATTGCCCTGATTAGCCAATGGGCAGGGTAGCGGTCATACACTAATTACCATGTTTCTCTTTTATTAGATAGGATGTGTCCCAAATCAGTCAGAAATCCAAGTTTTCAATATCTATGGCCAATATTTTTTCTGTCTTTCATTGACTTTATTGTTGTTTGGACTCTTTTGGCAGGATCCTTTTACTTCCTTGTATAAGGGAGTGTCTAACTTTAAGAGGTTACATTCACAGAGACTTCAGAATGTAAATGTTTAACTGTGGTAAGGTTCTCTATTTAAAAATAGTGTAGAAATTAGGCTTAACATAGGAGGAAGCCTTTTCAAAAGTATGCAAAATAAAACATACTTGATGTAAAAATACCAATGCCTATAAAAAAGACACAAGGTATAAGTATAATGGATAGTAGACAAGGCTTTGGAATTGAGTAAAAATATGTTAAAAGACTGGCTCCTTGTCTTACAACCTGTGTGATATTCAGCAGATTATCTGAACTCTCAGGGCCTTGATGTTGTTAAATGTGTTATGTATAAAAAGTAAACAATATCCTTTTCTGAGAGTTAATATAATATTAAAATTGCCATGATTCAACTTTTGGAACTTAAAAAATTGACAATTTTCTTATGGTTCACAATGCAAAATATATAAGGTGGCGGGGAAAGTAGGCTTACAGTTGTGACTATGCAAAACAGAGTTTATGCTTGTATTATTAATTATTGTGTTTATTAATTATTGTATTATTTTCCATATGAACAACTGTAAACCTACTTTTGCTCCATCCTATATATAAAGTCCTGTGTACACAGAAACTACTAACCAGCTTAAAGCTCTTGCTCTTTCTGTGGGAAAGTGGTAAGTTCAGAACCTCCCTTTTCACCACACTTTCCCCTGCATCTCCAGGTCGGTTTCAGAAAGAGAATTTTGAGTAGAGAAGAGCTTTGTTGTCTTCCTACCTCTAAAAAGTTATTATGTCCATAACACAAGTTTTTGGCTGGTGGGTCAAGTGTCTCTGAAGGGGAGGGGCCAAGGGGGAAGTAAGGGGCAAAGTAGGTGACACTTCTATGACTTAGAAACTTAGAGACAGGATGCAAGCTAGGATGTGTTAAGAGTGAGAAGAGACTGGTATTGAGTGAGGAGAGGTTTGGGCTTCTTTTGAATAGAATTTTTAAAAAATATATTTTTATTGATTTCAGAGAGGAAGGGAGAAGAAGACAGATAGAAACATCAATGATGAGAGAGAATCATTGATCAGCTGCCTCCTGCACAACCCCTACCTGGGCATGTGCTCTTTACTGGAATTGAACCCAGGACCCTTCAGTCTGCAGGCCGATGCTCTGTCCAGAGCCAAACAGGCTAGGGCAAGTTTAAGCCTTCTTCATATGTGAAGATGCAATCAATTCAGCAGGTTGGGAGGAGGAATACCTATTAGCCATTTCTACCCTGCTTTTTCCATTTTGATTCTCTCTTAACTGCTTTCATGACTGACAACCCCTCTCTTCTGCAATTCCTCTCTTGTCCATGAGTGTTTAGCTGTCCAGTAAAGTAATGGAGAGCATTTGTGAAGAGTTCAAGAGAAACTCTCTCCCTTTTTCCCCTTTCTGTAACTCTTCCTATAACTAAAGGAAAGGGAAGCCATTGAAGCAACCAAAAGGAAGACAGAATGAATATTCCATAGAGGGGAAATAAATATGGGTCCGGAGCAGCCCATTCAGGGCAGCTCTTCCTAGGTTGGGGCTCAGATACGTTTATAAATTTCCTCTGTTACTTTTAATTAATCACTTAACACACATTTGTTGTCTTCCCAAATACACTGTCGACAACCTAATTTCAGGGGGCACATCATGTTTGTGTGTATTTTCCTTTTTCCCCTTTCATCCTGCTACTTTATTTTTCTCATAAATTTAAAGCAGGAGAGTTCAATAATAATATTCCCTCTGTTGTTAAAGAGTCAACAGACTCCTAAATCCAGTCAAACTTCTTTTACTTGTAAAATATCTGGTTTCAAGCTCTTTAGTTCTCTAATAGACAGAAAGATCTTACCCGTTTTATCTGTTTTGATGTCATTTCCGCTTGCTTCAGCACTTTCTAAATGGAGCAACTGCTTAATTTCCTTCTGAAGATATCCTCTCATATACTTGAAGACATGTATTAAACTTGGATAGCTTCCTTTGTTGTAGCTCAATAGCCTGAACTTCTTCATTTTTGTTCAGAGATATAATTTCTTATCCTTTAATCTTTTCAATTGACCTCCTCTGAATCCTATCTAGTTTCTCCTATATATTTATACAAATGAGAAGATTTAAACTTTGTTTCCAAAGATTCCCAGGAAAAATTAATCATAATTAATCACTCCCCCACCCCCAATCAAAGTTCAATTCCCCTTACAGTGGTTCTCAACCTTCTGGCCCTTTAAATACAGTTCCTCATGTTGTGACCCAACCATAAAATTATTTTCGTTGCTACTTCATAACTGTAATGTTGCTACTGTTACGAATTGTAATGTAAGTATCTGATATGCAGGGTAGTCTTAGGCGACCCCTGTGAAAGGGTCGTTCGACCGCCAAAGGGGTCGCGACCCACAGGTTGAGAACCCTATCCTATACAGTTCGAATTCCAAGTATAACTATTAAATACTCGGAAACTTAAGTACTAATACCCTGCTGTTGACCAGAAGCCTTGCATATAGCATAGTCTATAAACATATTTTATGTTATATGTATTATATACTATATTCTTACAATAAAATAAACTAGAGAAAAGAAAATGCTCTTAAGAAAATCATAAGAAAAAAATCCATTTACAGTATTTATTGAAATATATCCACACAATTCAAACCTATGTTGTTTAAGGGTCAATTATTTTTGGGTGTGGTGCAGTTCATGGTCAACCAGAGTGTACCTTAGGCTTTTATAATTAGTGACAGAGTTCTGAAGTCTTTGGTGAGAGAGTCATCCTCAAGAATTCCAGTTTTGTGAAGGATTCTGACATTACAACTTCAAGTGCTAGGGCTAACGTTAGGGCTTAAGCAATCTCTACCAAAGATGGGAAGTTAAAGATGGACACATATTTTTTTGCTGTTGCTGCATTTTCCATGAAGAGGTTGAGTCTGCATTTCCTCCCCTTAATTGTGGGCTAGCTTGTGACTGCTTTGACCAATAGAATATGGAAGAAGTAATATTATGCCCAATTGCAGGCTGCTTTACTCAGTCCGGGCTGCGGTGACAAAATACCATGCACTGGCTGACTTAAACAACATTTATTTCCCATAGTTCTGAAGTCTGGGGAAGTCCAAGGTTAGGGTTCAGTAGATTCAGTTATTGGGGAGGACTCTCTTCCGGGATTGCAGACAGTCATCTTTTCACTGTATTCTCACATGATAGAGAGAGAACTCTTCCTCATTCTTAAGGGTATTAATTCCATCATAAGGGCTCCACCCTGTTACCTAATCTAATCTTAATTACCTCCTCAAGGCCCCACTTCCAAATACCATTACACTGGGGAATGGGACTTCAGCATAGGATTTGGGGGAACACAAGCATTCAGTCCATAGCACAGGCCTAACCTTTTAGAGGATTAGCAGTTACCACTTCTTTCCTCTTGGGACCCAGAGTTGTCAAGCAAGAAATCCAACTTTTATGTTGGAGAGAACTCATGCAGAGAAAACAAAGATAGGAAAATAGACACAGCTGAGCCCAGCCTTCCAGTTGTCCCTGACAAGCTGGTAAACATGTGAAGGAAGCCATCTTGGATCCTCTAGTTCAGTCCAATCACCAGGGAAATACCATGGATGGACCATGTCAATGCCACATGGAGCATTGTGGCATTGCCCTGTCTAAATTCTTGACCTATGATATTGTAAGAGATAAATTGTTTTAGTGAGTCAATAGTTTTGAAATGATTTGAGATTATAT
>NW_006284849.1:143473-144999 GCF_000327345.1 Myotis davidii
ACCATTGATTGGCTGCCTCCTGCAAACCTCTCCCCCACCCCTCTGGGGATTGAGCCCACAACCCAGGTGTGTGCCCTGACAGGAAATCAAACTGTGACCTCCTGGTTCATAGGTTGTCGCTCAACCACTGAGCCACGCCAGCTTGGCCAACCCTTGACATTTTAAAATGCAATATGCAGGGGATACATTGAACTGAGGAAAATATATGCCTAAGCAACCATTCCGACTGGTCACTATTATGTGCACTGACCAACAGGGGTCAGATGCTCAATGCAGGAGCTACCACCTGATATTTATTGGGCTCCCACAGCCAACCTCCCATGGCTGGCCAACCTCCCACAATCCCTCCACCCAGCCGACCAGCTTGATTGGCCCGGATCGGGACTGGGCGAGGTGGCCCCTATCGGCTCTGATCCCCAGCCAGGCCAAAGGATCCCACCTGTGCATGAATTTGTGCACCGGGTCTCTAGTATAGCAATAGATAGCCAGCACAAGGAAGAAACATTTCCTCTCTTCACATTGCTACCTTTTCTCTATGCCTCTCAATATTCCCTTAACCTGTAAATATTGAGTAATCTGGCTAGGTGGCTGTAATTGCAGCTGTGACATCTGGGGGTAATGTAGAGGGTTTGATTATCATACAAACAATTCTTAAGTATTTCCCTAAGAACTTAGATTTCTATACTTCTTTGCTACCACAGTTAGTTCATCCAGGGACACTGGAAAAGACCAAAATACTAAATAAGCAATTTTATCTCTTTATGGCATTTCTGATTATTTCATCTTTGAGCCCTGAGCTTCCATGTGAGAAGAATGACCACTGCTACAAAGACCACATGGAGATAAAATATAACTTATCCATCATCAGAGGATAAATACAAAAGCTCTGCTCCAAACTGTTCTAATAAAAAATGTGTTTTGTCTCATATTTTTACATGCAAGAATGATTCCTAATTTAGTTTTATTACAGAAATATGATGGAGAAGTTGCTTAAACATGCATATAGGAGGAAGAGAGGCAGAACTGCAGTGCATCCTAATTTTCCTGAGTCTATCCATATGGGTCATGAATACTGATTCCTAAATCTCAAGGTTCTGAAACATACCTACTTATGAGGGGGTGCGTGCTGTGGACATGTTATTCTCTTTCCTCATGGCTTATCTACCTAGAGTCCCACTTCGGTTATATTTTCTGAAATCTTGCAAGTCTTAAAGCATGATCTGAACAAGCTGATTAGGTGCTGCATTATTTCTAACTGATAAACAGGACTCAATACTCTTAGAAAGATCTTCCTCCTCAAGGATTGATTTTCACAGGCATATCTCCCTCACTGTTACTGCATCCAACATACAGGCTTATTGCCTATTGGTTCACTTGTCTAAGGTGGGGGAATCAAAAGATTTAGTTCACATGGATCCAATTATTTTATAAACTATTTCAAGGTATGTCATTATAGCCAACCACACACTTTCACTCGCAGCACTTACCAATGCAAGATGATTTTCACTTTTACTGCCAAAAATATA
>NW_006284849.1:145081-156697 GCF_000327345.1 Myotis davidii
AAATTACACACATACATATACACACAAAAGCAGACCTACACATGCACCAGGAGTTGGTGAGGCTGGAAAATTGGTGTGAATTTCTCAGTGCTTCAATCCACTCTCTCTCTATTTTTTAAAATATATTTTATTGATTTTTTTACAGAGTGGAAGGGAGAGGGATAAAGAGTTAGAAACATTAATGAGAGTGAAACATCGATCAGTTGCCTCCTGCACACCCCCTAACTGGGGATGTGCCCGCAACTCAGGTACCTGCCCTTGACCGGAATCGAACCTGGGAGCCTTCAGTCTGTAAGCCGGTGCAAACCCCTCCCCTCACCCCTCTGGGGATTGAGCCCACAACCCAGGTGTGTGCCCTTACAGGAAATCAAACTGTGACCTCCTGGTTCATAGGTTGTCGCTCAACCACTGAACCACGCCAGCTTGGCCAACCCTTGACATTTTAAAATGCAATATGCAGGGGATACATTGAACTGAGGAAAACACATTTGGAATGGAAACTACTACATTTTAGGAATCAGGGATCGCTGAGATATCCTTAGCTGGGGAGGGTTCTCTGAAGCTTAGGTCACCTGAGTACATGTAGCTTAACCGTTGTGATTACTTAATTATTGAGTTCTGTGGACTTGAGGAGCCAATAAGTTGGTATAAAGAAACTTTTAGGTCAAGGAACAATAGAAGATAGAACCTGAAAATTACAGTCATGGTCATATTACACTTCAACAGTACAGGGAGAATATACATAGATGGGCATCCAGCAGAAGCAGGTGTCCCATGAAGGCAAGGAAGCTCCTACTTCAAGGTCCTATCCTTGCTGGTGACTTTTTCAAGGGCCTCAAGCAATGTGTCCACAGGCCTGTGTGTTTTGTTTTGTAAAATTCACAAATGAAGATGACTTTTTCGACTTCACTGTTTCTTTCCATTGTGCCATGTTCTTTGTCACATTTTCCTTTTGTCAGGTGCCACGAGTGTAGCCAAAGGAACATCTGGGATTTGACTAAGGTGAAGGAGAGTTGGGAAATATTGACTTTAGATTTACTGGGGTATATTTGTGTGGCTTTCAGCCATATGGGGGAAAAAAAGTTATTTCTAGCCATCCAGGCAGCAATGGCTTCCAGGAAAACTTCTGTAGCTTCTTGTCTGAGCTGGTGTTGTGACAGGAATATGTGGGACCAGGGGTATTACTATGATAAGAATGTGCTCTAAGGAACTCAGCACTGAAGGTTTGTGGATAGTGGAGGAGAAACAAGATTTGAAATATATGAAGCCAAGAGGTGGTCTGTGGGAAATTCTTTCGTTCATCTGTCATATTGCAATGGGAAGATTTGGTGTTCTTTGATGCTTGTTAAAGCAGACATACTTTCCAGTTAGAAATATATTTGCTACTTCTGTGTGTATTATAAATGCACCATATTTTTTTCTGTTTTAATGGGAGTCATTTAAAAAGGAGTTCATCTGAATTCCTTTTGGTGCCTGTGGAAGGAGGGGAAGGAACCTGTAGTGTTTTTGCCAACACCTAGTAATGTTTGGAAAGTTGCATGCTTTATGCGTCCAAGGCATTGGACTATGCCTTAATGTACTCATTCTGATGAAGCAAAAAAGCATCCCCACTTTGTTGGAACAAATTCTGGGAGATCTAGATAAAATAGTACACAAACACACCTGGCCAGCATGTCTCAGTGGTTGAACATTGACCTATGAACCAGGAGGTCACAGTTCAATTCTTGGTCAGAGTACATGCCTGGGTTGTGGGCTCAATCCCTAGTGTGGGGCCTGCAGAAGGCAGCCAATCAATGATTCTCTCTCATCATTGATGTTTCTCTCTCTCTCTCCCTCTGAAATAAATAAAATCATTTTTTAAGATAGTACACAAACTTGCCACACTTCCAGCAAAACAACAAGGTAAAAACAAGTATTCTAGTGACAATTCACTTTCTTCATTAACAAATCAAAGTATGTACATGCAGTATGTAATTATATTACATATTAGTGTAATACACTACGATGTAGCAGCAAGTTATAATGCATTTGAATGAATTGTTAACCTGTGGCTTTCTTCCTTCACAAACATAGGCACAGTTCAACCTGGATCTTACTAGCTTGTGTGAACTTGGGCAACTCAGGGAACCACTTTGGGCTTCTCTTTCCTTACCTCTGTTCCTTATTGTTAGGCTGTGGTAAGGGAAATCTGGCACAATATTTATTTTGAGTATTTGTGCACTGCAATGTGCTATCCAGTGTTTATAGTAAGTATTTAGTTGTGATGGTTTGAAAAGGAAAACATTACCTCATTCTGTTTACCTCCGGGATTATCCCCCCTTCTGGAAAACCTGACTATATTTTGTCTCAGCACAAATAATCACTGCAGGTTTATTTCTCAAAACAAAGTTTAAAATTGACCTCAAATCACCAGTGCAAAAATACAGGAAGAAAAACAAAACTGAAAATTTCATAACGCATCAGGCATGAGATTTTTTGAAATTCTTCCTGGGGAATACCAATTAAGTCTGCTCCCTGATTCTACTAAAGATACATCAAGCCTATTCAAAGTGACTTTATCTAAAATAAAATACTGTCCGTTATAAGGATAGAGTGATGTTTTTCTACATAAAATTGAACTCAAGCCATCTCTTGCATCTCAACTATGGGTAATATCTCAAAGATAAGTGGAAAGTGCCAAATGGCATTTTTACATATAAGTGTGTTATCCGAAACAAAACAAAACAAACAAAAAAAACCTGGCTGCTAAGGGCTCTCACCCAGTGGAAATTCCTTAAGGTATTTATCATGATCCAGGTCTAGAAACTCAATATTTTCAGTGCTTTAGTGTTGATCAAATTTAGGGATGTTGGCCCCGGCTAAACAACTCCCAGGATATTTCAGAGTAAAATGGGAATGTCAATCTAGTAATTTACAATGAGAAATACAACTGTCAACTTGATTGGAAAGTCAGGTCAGCCAGATCAGCACATTCTGTCTTTGTGGAAAAACACCAGCCAGATCAGCACATTTCTAATTGTAGGTCCAAGTCAACTACAATTAGAAAATCCCGGTGAGAGAGTTAGCTGACTGACTCAAATATGATAGCCCAAAGCAGCTGTATATCTTGGTGTGGCGCTAGCCCATAGCAGGCTCAGAGTGGACCTTGCACAAATCTTTCCTGACCCAAAGAAAAAATTCAATAAGAGTTGTGCCTGGCACAATGACCAGCTAGAAGAACGAGTTCGGTCTGCACTCTTCCATCTCCTGGAAAATGTGGAGAAAGAAGGCTAATGTAAAATTTAAAATTACTGCATAGTAAAAAATAGTAAAACAATTAAAAGCACAATTTTTATGCCAATAAAAAGATACCCAGTCAGAATTGAGGAAGCGTACTGAGTAAATTCATAACCTAGATACTCATGATGTCATTAAATGAATTCATTTATGGACTCATTTATGGATAGAAGGTTGCCTATAAATCAAAGATCTTGGTGTGGAAAGGGACTCATACATAAATAAGATATGGTCATCTTACCATATTAAAATTCATCATCTGTAAATAAATGCAATATTTTTTACTTTATAACATCTATAATCAAGAGATAGGGAATTCATTATTTACTAACCACTTGTACTAAGGCCTTCTTTTTTGGCACCTGAGGGAGTTGTTCTTCCTGTTTTCTCCACTGTCTGATCATATACTCACTGGGAGGAGGTCCAAATTGTCTCTCTGCAGCTCTATGTCCATGCTCTTTTGCATAACTGATTACATTCAGTTTGAATTTTGCAGAGTAACACAATCGCTTATCAGTGTATATCTTTTTATTTTTTGACATCTTTATGGGCTCAGAACACTCGGGTCCCTGTTGCATCTGCCCACTCTCCACCTCCACCTCCAATTAGGGCATCAGCTGATGTCAGTAACAATAAGGCTCATGATTGGAGGAAGCCTGTTTGACAAGGAATGGGCAGCTATGCACCCCCATGGCTCCCTCCTTGGCTGACTTCCATGTATAATACTCCCCTCGATTTTCAGTTTAGTGATATTATTAAAAAATAGCATCTTGTACATAGAAAAATATGGTAACAAAGAACAAAAAGATAATTGATAATGGTTTCAAATTCCATGCAGCAAGTAACCTTTGAGAAACTGCCTCCTGCACATTTGGTGTAGTGTTGAAAAGTACACATGCAAATATAAAGACTATAAAACTAATCCTCCATTTTCAAAATCAATACCTGTGTGAGGCCAGATTCATATACATCAGCCAAAACTATACATTGCACCAGTTTAAATGCAGTAGAAGATATGACATTCCAGTTGTCTTCTATTCGGCCAGACTTAGAGATTTTTAAAAAATGTAAAGCAATGGCTTTCTTTCTTTTCTTTTAACCTTTGTTGTTGAAAGTATTACCTATGTACCCTCTATCCCAGGCCTTCACCACACTATTGTCTGTGTCCATGGTTATGCATATAAGTTCTCTGGTTAATATCTTCCCCCCGCCCCACACACACACCTGCCTTCCCTCTAAGATTGAACATTCTGTTCCATGTTTCTATGACTCTGGATCTATTTTGTTTGTCATTTTAGTTTGTACATTATATTCCACATATAAGTGAGATCATGTGAGACTTGTCTTTTTCTGACTGGCTTATTTCATTCAGTATAATGCTCTCCAGGTCCCTCCATGCTGTCTCAAAGGGTAAGAGATCCTTCTTTTTTACTGCTGCATAGTATTCCACAGTGAAAATGTACCACAGCTTTTTTATCCACTCGTCTACTGATGGGCACTTGGGCTGTTTCCAGATCTTAGCTGTTGTAAGTTGTGCTTCTATGGACATAGGAGTGCATACATTCTTTCTGATTGGTGTTTTGGGTCTCTTAGGATATAGCAGTGTACGAGGGTTCCCTTTTGTCCACATCCTCGCCAGCACTTGTCCTTTGTTGATTTGTTGATGGTAGCCATTCTGACAGGTGTAAGATGGTACCTCACTGTCATTTTAATTTGCATCTCTCTGATGACCAGTGACTTTGAGCATTTTTTCATGTCTCTTGGCCTTCTGTATGTTCACTTGTGAGAAGTGTGTACTGAGGTCCTTTGCTAATTTTTCAATTGGATTGTTTGACTTCCTTTTGCTAAGTTGTATGAGTTCCTTTTATATTTTGGAGATTAACCTCTTATCCAATGTATCATTGGCAAATATGTGGCCCATACAGTGGCCTCTGTTTTCATTTTGTTGATGGTTTCTTCTGCTGTGCAAGAGCTTTTTATTTTATTACTAGTGACCCAGTGCATGGATTCATGCACATTGAAAGGAAATTAATTAGAAAGTGGCCAGCAGGATGGGACTGGGCAAGTGGCTGAACACGCCCTGGAGCCAACCTCCCATGGTCCCTCCCTGGCTGGCCGCACCTGGGGTGGCACCATGGCTCAAAGGGTGTCTGCGGAATGAGCAGGGTCCCTCTGGCAGGCGGGGTCCCTCATCCTGGCTTGTGGAGATCGGGCCAAAACCAGCCCTCCAACATCCCTCGAGGGGTCCCAGAGTGTGAGAGGGCACTCTGCGAAGTTGCTGTCATACAGGGTGGTACAGAGTGTGGAACGCAAAAGCAAGTATACAGTAAACCATATTCGGGGCAGACAGTGCCCCAGCAACAGCATAATCCACAGCCAAAGGTGGGCTTGCAAGGCCCTGCAAGGAATTGTGCTCACCCGAGAACCGCTGCAATTCCTGCATTGAGCGTCTGCCCCCTGGTGGTCACTGCACGTCAAAGCGACCAGTCGGATGAACACTTAGCATCTTAGCCTTTTTATATATTTTTTTAAAATATATTTTTTATTGATTTCAGAGCATAAGGGAGAGGGAGAAAGAGACAGAAACATCAGTGATGAGAGAGAATCACTGATCAGTTGCCTCCTGCACACCCCACAATGGAGATCGAGACCGCAACTTGGGCATATGACCGGAAATCAAAGCATGACCTCCTAGTTCATAGGTCCACTCTCAACCACTGAGCCTTGCTGGTCTGGAAGAAGCTTTTTATTTTGATGTTTACTTTCTCCTTAGTTTCATTTGCTCTAGGAGACGTATCCGCAAACATAATGCTATGAAAGATGTCAGAGATTTTGCTGCCTATGGTTTCTTCTAAGATTTTTATGGTTTCACTGCTTACATTGAAGTATTTTATCCATTTTAAGTTTATTCTTGTGTATGGTATAAGTTGGTGGTCTAATTTCATTTTTTAAATGTATCTCTCCAATTTTTCCAACACCAGTTATTTAAAACACTGTCTTTACTTCAGTCTATGCTACTGCTTCCTTTGTCAAATATTAATTGAGTGTAATGGCTTGGGTTGATTTCTGGGGGTTCTGTTCTGTTCCATGGATCCATATGCCTGTTCTTGTGCCCATACCAGGCTGTTTTGATTACAGTGGTTTTGTAGTATAACTTGATATCCAGTATTGTGATTCCTCCAACTTTGTTCTTCTTTCTCAAGATTGCTGTGGCTATTTGTTTGTTTGTTTGTTTGTTGTTGTTGTTTGTTTTTTGGTGTTTATTTTATTTTTTTGTTACATTACATTTTTGGAGTATTTGTTCTAAATCTGTGAAGTATGCCTTTGATATTTTAATAGGGATTGCATTTAATCTATAGATTGCTTTGGGTAATATGGACATTTTAATGATGCTAATTCTAACAATCTGTGAACACAGTATATTCTTGTACTTCTTTATATCTTACTGGTCATATTAACTATGATCATTTGATTAAGGTAATTGTTTCTATGTTTTTCCACTGTGAAGTTACTATCTTTCCATTTGTGGTTGACAAGTACTTTTGAGGATAGATTTTAAGATTATGCAAAATCTGTTCATTAAACTTTCACTATTTTACTCTCCATCATTGTTTCTAGTCTCCACCAGTTATTACCATTGTGTTTTCTTAATAGTAAATTTTTCATTTCCCTCTTTCTTTCTGTATATATCAATTGGAATTCTACTCTAAGAAATTGATGTCCACTTTTCTCTATTTACTTACTTGGTGATTTCTTTATATCAGGGGTCCTCAAACTACGGCCCGCGGGCCACATGCAAATACAAATATTGTATTTGTTCCCGTTTTGTTTTTTTACTTCAAAATAAGATATGTGCAGTGTGCATAGGAATTTGTTCATAGTTTTTTTAAAATTATACTCCAGCCCTCCAACGGTCTGAGGGACAGTGAACTGGCCCCCTGTTTAAAAAGTTTGAGGACTCCTGCTTTATATACATATGGACTTATAGGTATTCATTTTATTTTTGGGGTTTAAACCTAATGCTATCTTTATTTTTCCACAAAATATTCCAGCTTTGACTGTTAGGAATTCCTTAAGGTTGGCTACTCTGCTCTTTTAATAATCTCCTACTTTTTTTTTAACTCTACACCACTTTGTTAAGTTTAGTTAACATAAAAAAGCTAGTTTCATTTTTTGCATGTACATATTTATTGGTTTCTTGTTACCTTAAAGATAATTTTTATATCTATTTATGTAGCATGCAAAGTCTCATGAGCTCATGCTTCCTTGCTACTAGTCTCATTTGCTATCAGCCCTCATTCACAAACATACACTATCATGGTATCTTCAATTGCTCAAATAAGCCATGCTTTCCCCCTTCTGGCTGAGCAGCACTCTCCCTATGGGAGCACACTGACCACCAGGGGGCAGTTCCTGCATTGAGCGTCTGCCCCCCTGGTGGCCAGTGCATGTCATAGCAACCAGTCATTCTGCTGTATATGCTATCCCTCAGCCTGGAACACTTTATTTTCCTTAAAACTCCACCTACAACAGCCTCTACCTTCTTTTTACCTTTCAAGTGGTGACAAGTTTGTAGAAAAAGTGACACTCTCATATACAGCTGATGCAAGTAGAAAGTGGGACAAATATGTTGAAAATCTGTTAGGCAACATCAACTAAGGCTGAACATATACATACCTACTAGAGGCCTGGTGCACAAATTTGTGCATGGGTGGGGTCCCTCAGGGTGGCCTTCAGGGATCAGGCCCCAGCTTGTGCCCTCAGCCTCACAGCCCTGCAGCACTGCCTGGCACCCCACCATGGCCTGGCACTGCCCCCTCACCTATTCTACCATCCCGCCTGCAGGGTGATCGATTAGGGCTGGACCCCCCACCCAGCTCCCTCAGGGCCTGGGAGCTGGATGGCGGCCCCACCCCGACCGCTGCCACTGATCACTTTCTGCGGGGTGATCAGCAGGGCAATCAGGCCCCCACTTGCACCTGCCTTGGCCTAGCACCACCCGCTTACCTGCTCCACCACCCTCCTTGGTCCCACTCTCATCAGGGCCCAGCTGGGCTGGCAGCACCTCCACTGCTGCTCACTGCCAACACCGTGTCGCCGATGCCCGTCATGTTCCACGCCACCCCCTGCTGGTCAACGCACATCATAATGAGTGGTCGAATTCTCGGTCAAAAGATCGCCCAAGGGGACAATTTGCATATTAGACTTTTATTATATAGGATGGCCCAGATGCTCTACTCATATATATAAATCTAGCATCAATATTTACATCTACTCACTGAAAGGCAAGAATATAAATGTTCATAGCAATATGGTTTATTCATTCCTCCAATATCTACTTAGATGGTATTTCTTCCAGGATTAGTTTTTCTGACATGCTTTACTGAAGTGATAGTTAAACTGTATGTGTCTATATATTGTCTGTCCCATAAGATGAGGCAGGGTATTAGTATTGTTTGCAGTTTTGTTCTTATTCCCTAGCTCTTCTCTTGTTTCTAAAGAGAGAGAACTGAAAAAACATAAAGCTTTAGTTACTTGGTTACTTAATAATCAGGAACAAATAAATTTCTGTATATCATGTAGAGTTTGTTTCCAGACAATTTACCCTTAACACAATGATGGCCTGTCTATCTTTTAATTTCTCTTTCCTGGCCGAAATATTCAAAATGCCATTGCATATTCCCATAAATTTTAAAAAGATTATTTTCATTGTTATCTTTTAAAATACTATATTTTAAGAATTTTTAAAAAATTAATTTATATTTTCCAAAACATAGTTATATTCCATAGATACCAACATGTACTTATCTTTATACCATAAATCCTGAATTATGCCTTTAAAAATGCTTTTCCAATAGGAAAAAAAAACATTTTAAATATACTGTTACCAAAATATTTATGAAGGATTTTTAATAATATGGTATTTTCCATATGTTTTTTTATATTGATATATAGTTATATTTAAAGAGATAGTGTACAATTACAAAATCCTTGGGAAATTGTCAATAAAAGGACCACAAAAAAAGTTCCTTTTTACTGAGTTTATTGATTTTATTTTGGAGAAAATGTAAGAGGTGAAATGCAAGGTGCTATGGTTTGGAATGTAGCAACAGTAAAAATAAAATCATAAAAGAGAATTTTTGGGTTAGATTTTGAAGAAAAGAAATAGGAAGCCCGTGGGGTGTTTTCTAATACACTCTCCATCCTAAACATTTAATATAACTTTTGGTGTATTTCTCTTCTATACTTTCAATTTGATTTGTAAGCACACTACCAAATATAAGGTGAAATGTTGTAGTTTTTTTTTTTTTTAATGTGGACATAAATTGTTTAGAATATTTTCATTTTATTAGCATGTACAATATTGTTGGAAAACTTCCACTCAGGAATCCAAAATTGAAAGAATGTGTAAAAGAATATGTAACAAGAAGCTAGTTAGTAGGTTGACAAAGCAACTGCCCCAAAGGGACTTAAGTATATTGCTTTTTCACGGTGGTCAAATCCATAGACGAAAATAAGAAGTAGTTGGAAACTCCTGCCTTACCAAAGTGGTGCTAAGTCAGTGAATGAATCGTGACAATACAGGGTCTCTCCCTTTCCCCATTCATCCAGCATGGCCTCAGTGTCCTCTTTATATAACCAGTCAGCAGAGCTTTATGTGCTCTGGGACAATCTGTGAAACACAAATGATGTCATTACCAAAGTGACTTTAGTAGTGCTTCCAACCAGTAGAAAGAGACATCAGGAGAAATACTGAAGGAGCAACTCACACATGAAGTGACAAAAATTGATCTGAGGGAGTGAGGGTAGGGAAGAGGAGTTTATTGAATGCCCTCCCCACCCTGCCCCACCCCCAGCTTCTGGGGCACTGAAACCAGTGATTCTCATTTACACAGACTCATTAATGATTTAGATTTCTAAATATCAGGTAAACAAATAAAAAAGTCTTATCTATCTCTAAGGCAACTAGTAGAACAAATCCTAAACCATTACTGGAATCTAAGAAGAAATCAAATTAATCTACTGGGTTTTTTTCCTAAAGGTGGTGGAAACTGTAAGGTCTTAGTATCAAAAATTTATTAGGATGAAAGTAGAGAGCTCCAACTGTAGCCACACATTTACTAAACATATTGTTTCCAGACCATAGGAAGCTTAATAAAATGGTGTGTATGTATGGATTTTTCCTGGTTTGTGGCATGGGGAGGACTCAGATTAATGAAAAGGAGGAGGATTAAAGGCAATTTATGTGTGAAGAATGATAAAAAAAAATCTTGATAAAGGTATTTGGAAGACTTATTGTACTGTCCACAGGAAGGATGAATGACGATGGTATATAATAAATGCATTGATTTCAACACTTAGCTGTGGACTGCACTTCTTTTATTTCTAGAACAATAAACACCCTTTTTACATGAGCTACGATAGGAAGGAGGAGGATTTACTTGCCTTTCTGGGCCTTGGTTTTTCTCAGGTAGAACTCCCGTTCCTTGCCCTTGAGCACATAACCATCTGCTGGGCCGCATTGGCCTGGTCTTGAATCAGTGCACGCAAGAAGCTTGCCCTGCTGGAACTGCTCCTCTAGAAGAAGGCAGATTTTACCCTTCTTATTCCTTTCATCATATTTCTTCTGAATTTTCTTTGATCTTTTTTTTGTTTGTATAAAATCTCTTCCTCCTGAGGAGTCCACTTGGCCCCCTTCTGTGGCTCAGGGGCAGTGCATAGTGGGCCTCGTATCACTGGCTGTACAGTGTGCTGTCAGCAAGGACAATGCAGTTCTTTACTTGGTATGGACCAGTTTGTGGTTTGATGCACTGTAGACAACATCAATAATCTTTATTTTCTGTGTACAACACTCTGAGCCCCAGGAGAAGCTGCCAGCATACAGCCTGAGGGCATGGCACTGCTTGTTGTCCCCCTGCATGTAGACTGTTTGTGGGCCGTGGGGCCAATCCTAGTGTTGGCAGGGCATCCCAGCTCATTTTTTCTGCATTTTGCGGTAGAGGTTCCCTTGACCCCAGTCTTGTGGCACTTGTGCCAGTTGTCCAGAGAGATGCCCATGGCTTGGTGCCAGCTGGAAAGAAGGAAAGGAGGGATTTAATTTGGGGAGAGGAGGGATTAATTCCTACTTGTGAAGACCTCCTTTCAATATGAAGACTAGTCATTGAATTCATCCCACAATATAATTTTTTAATTTTTATTAAATCTTTATTGTTCAGATTATTACAGTTGTTCCTCTTTTTTCCCCCCATAGCTTCCCTACCTTCTGCCCTTACCCTCCCCCATCACTCTCCTCATCCATCGGTGCACGATTTTTGTCCCGTCTCTTCCTGCCCCCCCAAC
>NW_006284849.1:157685-159421 GCF_000327345.1 Myotis davidii
TGTAATCTGGATGGTCCCACTCTGACCACTGGGTACACTGGCACTTGGATCTCTAAGGAGGTGCTAATTTAGCCTCTGGCTGAGGCTACCCAGCAGGACCTATGGAGAGATCTGCAGATTCCTCTTCTTTGTTTGTGGTTTGGAGGTGCCCAGATGAGGCCAGGCTGTGAAGCAATGCAAGCTGTTGTGGGGCCTTGGACCTTCTTTTCGATGTCCTGGGTCTCTCTGACCCAGCTGCAGTTTGTTAGGTAATTTTAGATTGCAAAGGGCCAGGTCATTCATATGCAAAAGCCTCTGCGCACAGCTTGGGTGGGGCGGGGTCTCAGGGAATCAACAGGGTGGAGCAAGCAGCTATGGCTAATCCTCAGCCCTGCCCTAAGAGGCCCTGGGTCTCAATGTCCTGGTAATCGCTAAGAGAAAGCTACCCTCGAGTTCCGACTGATGCCAGACAGTCCAGTTTCTCTCTGTATGTCCCCAGAGACTCGCCCGGAACTGGAGTTCAGAGCAGTCGAGAGCCTGAGACTCCCTCCCAATTGAAAAAGACAACCGCATCCTCAGTTGTGAGCCCTTTCCACGTGCCCCTCTGTACCTCTGCACTTTACTTCCGCACCTCCTCTGAGTCTCAGTGTGCTTTTCTCTTTCCTTCTAGTTGTTGAATTTCCACTCAGCCAGCCTTTCTGTGGTTCTGGGTGATGTCTGCTTTGTTTTTTAGTTGTATTTTTGAAGTGGTTGTGTGAGGCAGCAATTTCTGATGTTTACCTATGCTGCCATCTTGGTTTCTCTCATCCCATAATATTTTAAAGTTGCCTCAAATAACTTTAAACAGCCTTGGGATAAATAGCCTTGTTTATTAGTTTTAGATAAAATTTTGCAATTACCTGGGGCAAAATAGTATCAGAAATCTTAATTATTTTTCTGTTTTCATGCACCAAAGTTCATTTCTAATAAAGTATATTGTGTCCCAGAAGTACCTATTACATTAATGTAAACATATTTCAACAGTATACGGAACATTAACATTGAATAGAAATAATTTAAATAGTAAAGTTAGGTCTATATAAAACCAGCAATAATTAAGAAGTATTTATAAAAGCCTTCACATTATATACATATATAATTTAATAGGCTATGATATATTTCATAAAATATTTTAACACATAAGCATTTGAATAGGAATATGCTTGGGTTATTATAAATGTTGATTTTTCAATCCAGAATTTAAAAATACAATTACTGCTATATAATTCAACTTAGTTATCTCAGATATAAAAAATGTTTTTCAATAATCTTTTCTTGGAATAGCTATTGGCATTCTGAGTAGGATAATTCTTTGTTGGGTGCTACCTGCAGGCTGCAGAAAGCTTAGCCTCTCAGCTACTCACTCTCAAAAACACAGTGGCACTTTCGAGATATTGTGACAACCAAATGCTCCACGTTTTCAACCTCCTCCTAATCCCCCTTTTCTCCATTTAAAGTAGTGCTTTAGAGAATTGTGATGCTTTCTTATATCTATAATAATAAAAGCATAATGTGCTAATTAGACCGGAGACCTTCTGGACGAAGCCGAGGCTTCGAGGGAAGCCTGGGGGTCCTGGGTGCCAGAGGAAAGCTGGTGCCAGCAGCCAGGGGAAAGAAGGCCTAAAGGCCTACCCTTGCACGAATTTCATGTGTCAGGCCTCTAGTTATAAAAATAAAGGAATAAGTTGTTCTCTCTCTCTCTCTCTCTCTCTCCCTCT
>NW_006284849.1:159454-169840 GCF_000327345.1 Myotis davidii
TTCTTTCTGCTCTCTCTCTCTCTCTCCCTCTCCCTCTCCCTCTCCCTCTCCCTCTCCCTCTCCCTCTCATTTCTTTTCAGAAACTGCTCTTGGAAACAATAACTAAACAACATTTTTTTTCACGATATTTTAGAGCTAAAAAATTCTTTTATATGTGTTATGTTATTCAATCATTGCATTATCTATATTAGGAAAGCAGAACATATATATTTCTCTTTTGATATGTTCAAAAAAACCCACTGAGGCTCAGGGAAGTTATATTCTCTAAGTATCATACTGTAGTGAAGTTGAAACTGGTGTCTTGGTTATAACATTTAGATTAGTGACCTTTCAACTGCATCTGACTGAAATGTTAACATGTCCCCTGTCCTCAAGAAGATAATGGTTAAGTGGGGAAAAAATATCAATCAACATAAGTTATGAATTTCTTGATGCAGACTATTGCTCACATCACCTACAGAAAAACATTAAAACATTAATGTTTTAATGATTAACTGTTGAAGATAAACACTGGGTAATCTGGTTTTACCACTTATTCATAACAAAGTATTGAAACCTGGTTTTTGTTTGGTGCTCAGTTTGATGCAGACATTACTACACATAAATAACTTAAAATGGTGTCCATCCTATTAATAAAGGGTGTCCCAAAATTCACACAAGAAGTAATTTTGATAGGAAACACAGGTTTATAATTAAAAATTGTAAATTTTTATTGATTCATAAACATATAGTATAGGGTTATGTATGGAATAGCATATCAGGTAAGCTGGATTATCATGTCACGACATCGAGCACCATTATCTGTTATTGCCTAAGCAGCCGCATTTTCGAAGAATGAGCCAATGATGCCTCCAGCCCAAAATCTGTACCAAACAGTGCCACGTTGTGGATGCATTTGTTTCTCAACAATCACTCATGGATTTTCTGAATCCCAAATGCGACAATTTTCTCAATTAAACAAGCCATCAAGATGAAAATGAGCCTCATCGAAATTCAGGCACATTTATGAAAAACGGTCATGGAAAATTTCAACAAAAGAATGCGTATGTGCCAGCAAGGCCGTGGAGGCCATTTACCCAATATGCTATTCCATACTTAACCCTATACTTTGGACTTTATGAATCAATAAAAAATTTACAATTTTTAATTATAAATCTGTGTTTTCTATCAAAATTACTTCTTGTGTGAATTTTGGGACACCCTTTAAAAGCCTATGTGGTCGTCACACCCTCACGCCATGACGGCCTCACACCGCAATGAGTGATTACCACGAGGCTGTGTACAGAGCGGGCGTGCACAAGTGGGCAGGGCTGTGTGCACACAGTAAGGCCTGGGGGTCCTGCAGCTCTGCATAGCAAGGCTGGAGGTCCCGCAGCTCCCCGCATCATTGAGGTGGGACCCCCGGCTCCGGCCTATCACTTTGGGGCAATCCATCAAGGAGCCCTAGATGGGGAGTGGGGCCTACCTCTTTGGGGTAATTGATCTCTGGGTTCCCGCACTGTGAGAGGGCACAGGCCAGGCTGAGGAACCCCCTCCCCAAGTGCACAAATTTCGTTCACCAGGCCTGTAGTAGTAAATAAAGTGCATTTGAAATACCAAGCTACTAAGGGCCTGGATTTGTCAAAGGGAGAAGGGCATGTAGAGGGAAAAAATAGTTCCAAATTTCTTTCATTGTGATGAAATCACATGCTTATGCACAGCATTTAAAACAAATCATTTTTAAAATTATTAATGCATCTTACAATTTACAACTATAGCATTTTAGTACTACAAAGTCAGGCAACAAAATATGGGGTTGTTTTGATGAATGTAACTTAAAATTGACATCATGATTGACAATTGCAGTCACTTTACCACTTTAACTTCATAATTTACCTTTATTTCTGTTTTGTTTTTGTTACATAATCTTAAGAGAATAAAATTCATGTAGATAAGACCATGCTGATTGCATGTATCATTTCATAGTTTATCTTTAAATTTCAATATGTTCTTTAACTGAAGGTATTCAGAATATTGAAAGAATAGTAAAAATATATATGTATATATACATGTATATGTGTGTATATACCCAAATTGCTAACAATTGAGTGTATTCTTTGATTAGATACTGGTTTAACTTTATCAATAAATAAGTTTCTAAACCAACTAAAAGTGTTATTTCTTGATAGAAGAATTTTTAATGTTTCTTGTAACTTTAGGAGATACTCAAAATTTTTCTTTGTAAAAGAGAGTGTCTAATTACCAGTTACTATTATTAGCTGCTAACAATTTCTAAGTGTTCAAATTTATTTTGCTTTGCTCATCAAACCTAAAATTTAATTTGTATTTCCATTTGGTCTCTAATCCAAAGTTGTATTATGGTCTCATGAGCAGGAATTTTTAATTTAAATAAGCCTATTTCAAAATCAGAAAGCACCCTAAACTCACAGTTATGACTAAAATGATATGCCATACAATATTATGATGATAAACTAACCTATGTATTGACTTACTATTTTACAACTGATTTCTAACTTCTTTCCAAAATGTGGCAAGCAGTTATGGCCACTTAGTCCCTGGTCTGTGAGTGTAGAATGCATGTGCTTAATTATTGTGCTTGCTTGTACAATATTTTATGAAAGGATATTAATAGTTTTCAATTTTTAAAAGGAACAGAGCACACATAAACTTTCTAATCAATCATACTTTTATGAGTTGTACAAACATGATGAACAAAGATAGGATTCGAAAATATTTTCTTTGTTTACTCGTTCTAAAAGGACAGAAACAAATGAGGGAGAAAGATTGAAGTCTTAAAGGAAAGGCTATAAGATGTGCTTAATAAAATGTTCAGTTTTTAAAAACATGAGTCAATACCTAATATACTAGATGGAAATTCATAATAATTAATAGGACGTCAGAGACTGTAATTGTGGTCTATAACAACATAGCAAATTGCAATAGGAATAAAATTTTGACATTTTGTTCAATTTATCACTCCAGAACAGAAAGGGAGATGGCTAGATGTAACTGCTTTCTTTTTCACATTAAGATGACCCAAGTGTTTTATTTGACGAGATGCTCAATGTGAAACCAAACCAAAATCTCTCATTACAGTTTGAACTTTTGAAAGTCAGACATCATAAGCTGAAGTGACCAGGTAAAGCAATGAAATATGGCCTTAGCCGGTTTGGCTTAGTGGATAGTGCATCAGCCTGCGTACTGAAGGGTCCAGGGTTCCATTCTGGTCAAGGGCATGTACTTCGGTATGGGCTCCTCCCTGGCCAGGGCCCTGGTCGGGGTTTATGCAGGAGACAACCAATCCATGTGTTTCTCTTACATCAATATTTTGCTCTGTCTTTCTCTCTCCCACTCTCTCTAAAAATCAATGGAAAAATATTCTCGGGTGAGGATTTTTTTAAAAAGAAAGAAAATATGATTGCCTGTTTTTTGAACACAGAAGGACTTTTACAGGTGTGATACCAAATTAGAGAACTAAAAAGAAATGAGTGCTTTCAGATGAAAAACATGATGATGAAGAATATATAAATCTGCTCGGCTGGTGTGGTTCAGTGGTTGAGCATCAACCCATGAACTGAGAGGTCCCTGGTTCGATTCCTGATCAGGGTGCGTGCCTGGGTTATGGGCTCGATCCCCAGTAGGGGGCGCGCAGGAAGCAACCAATCAATGTTTCTCTCTCACCGATGTTTCCATTTCCCTATCCCTTACCCATCGTCTCTCTGAAGAAAAAATCATTTTTTTAAAAAAATCTAGAAATTCAATGATTATTACCAAAATGTTGTGAGGTACACCAAGGGATGAGGTGTGATGAGCAGTTCTGGATCCCAAAAGATGGATCATTGAAGATCAAATTGTGAGGCAAGATTGTCAGGAGCATTTCCTACATGGAATAACATAAGATGGGTAATAATAAGAGTGTGATATGTACCCCTAAAGTAGACTTAACACTATGTAGGTTCAAGGGAAGAAAAGCAATCATGATTATTTAGAAGAATAAGGAAAAGATTTTCTTGTTTTCTTCAATCAGGCACTGATTAAGCTCATTCTAAGAGATTCTGATTTTAGTTGGGCATGCATCAAGAAGTTTGAAACATAGACAGTGAATTCCACTCTGCATAGGATGTAAAATGATGCAGGATATCTTTGCTCCTAGAGTACAAGATAAATCCAGACAAAATAAAATCCATACTTTTCAAAAGGATTATCAGAGTAGTGAAGGAACTGAAGCCTAAATTAGATGAATTCCAGAGGGGGGAAAAAAAGCCCTTCTTCAGCTAATAGTGAGCCAAGGATGCTATTTGAGGGCAATTGCTGGGTTTAGCTATCAAGGTATTGATCAAAGTGTTAGCAGACAGGACAAACTGAAGTCTGAAGGACTCATAAGTTCAAAGATAATTCACTCATCCTAACAATGCTCACCACCCCGTTTTCCCTGAGAAGATGACAACAAAGGCAAGACTTAAAAGCAGAAAGAATTTGAACCGTCTTATGGAGTCTTCAATGTGAAACCAAACCAAAATCTCTCATTACAGTTTAAACTTTTGAAAGTTAGACATCATACATTGAAGTGACCAGGTCAAGAAATGAAATATGGCCCTAGCCAGTTTGGCTCAGTGGATAAAGTATTAGCCTGTGGACTGTGCTGCCTTTATACCAATAAATCCAATGCTGAACCATGACCCAAACACCTCCTGGCTCAAATACGAAGATCAAGAAGGCAGTCTGTTCTCTTTCTCTGATATCTGTACTCCATAATTTCATTCCCGCGCCTTCACTCTGATCACTGCCCCTTTTCTATCCAATTTCTTCCATCTTATAAACTGACCTTTATTATTCAATTGCATAGGATCACCAATCAATTGATCTTCATGTTTTTCCTCTCTCAACCCCTCACTTGCCACTTTCAACTTTATCCAGCCCAGCTTCCCTCACACACTTTCATTTCTCCTCTCTTCATTTTACTTGCCTGACAAAATCCCAACCACAACTAAATATAACTCTCTGCCTATTTTATATCTGCATCTAAGCAGCTGAAGTTGAATGGAAAAACACAGGATCTCATTGTAAATGCATGAGTCCTGAGGGATTTATACCATATTTCCCTAATGCATTTGTTCCCCTACTATACCAGATAACTATTTCATACCTTCATCTCTCTTCAAACAGTATGAATATTTCCTCTCATTTATTTTCAGTTCTTGACCTTTCTTATTTCCTAATGAAATAAAATATAACTGATAAGAGTCGACTTTTACCACCACATCTACCAATCTGCTTTCATCTGGATCTATATATCTTTTCCCTTCCTTCTATTGTTCTCAAAGAATGGTTACAGATGCTAGCCAAAGCTAACCCTCACACTTGTGAACTGAGTCCTAATCTCTCTTGTCTACTCAAAGATGTAACTCTCTTTCTTTCCTTTTTCTTGAGATTTTTTACTCTGATATTTCTTAACAGCACATGAATAGCCTGTTCTCTCTCTTCCCCAAAATAAAACTCCTATAACTACATATCCTTCCTCTCCATTTTTTTGCCTCTATTTAGATTAAAATCCTCAAAAAAACTATTTACACACTGTCTCCAATTATTTCCTATTCTCCTCTACCCACTCCAATCAAGCTTTTACCCAAACTACATAAAACAGGTTCAATGACATTCTCTCATGGCTTCCATTTTGTGAGTTCCAGTGATCAATTCACAATCTTCATTTTTCCTTGACCAGTTAACATCTGACACAATTGCTCATTTTTTCTTAGTTCAGCCATTTTTTTCACTTGGCTTCCAGCACAATATTTTTTCTTGGTTTTCCTCTGATCACATAAGTGTTCTTTCTCAGTCTCTATTGCTATATTCTCCTCCTCTTCTTAACTTCAGCAACTAAAAAACTCCAGGGCTCAGTCTTCTTCTCAATATTTACCCAGCCCCTCATCCTATATAATAAAAGCCTAATATGCAAATTGTCCCCTTGACTGGGAGTTCCACCAGGAGACCAGAAGTTCAACCGCTTGCTCTGATGTGCACTGACCACCAGGGGGTGGCACAGAATATGGCAGGCATCGGTGATGTGCTGCGACCTCTCGCTGGCTATCTGGAGGCAGGATTGATGGGGATGGAGGTGCGGTGAGAATGCAGGGTGTCTGCTGAGCTAGCTCTCACTCCCCTAGCTACCCTCCCTTGGGAAGCCAGGGCTTGTGCACCAGAGAAGCCCCCACACTCAGGTGCTGGGTGCTCAGGAGGAGCCTTCCCCTCACCCGCACAGCCTCTTCCAAGTGAGCTGGGCCACAACTGCTGGGACCACAGAGGCCAACGGGCTCCCTGTGGGTTCACGCAGGAGCCAGTCTTCAAGGCCAGCTGGGAGAGAGTGCGATGCCTGCCTGGCTTCCATGTGGGCACTACTGGGCGGCCCAGAGGCCCATGCTGCTCACTGCATCTCCACATGGGGACTCAGGCACTGTGACTCATGTGGAGGGGAGCATGTGGGGGCCCAGGGTCCCAGGTGCTGCTCAGGGCCCAGAGGTGAGCTGGGACCTGCCCCTCCATGCTAAATGCTTGTGCTTTGATTGCTGGCCAGGCCTAGGGACTGCACTGTGCACAAATTTCATGCACCAGGCCTCTAGTTATTATAGTGGTCAACCTTTCGGACCTCATGGACCACCAGTGGTCCACGGACCACCAGTTGGTGACTGCTGAGTTATCACATAAAGACACAGCTTCAGATATCATCTATATGTTGATAATTACCAAATTTATAATCCAATTTAGATTTCTCACTAGAACACTAGTCTGATGAAACTATCTACATGATGTTTCCCTTTGGATCTTTTAAAAAATATATTTTATTGATTTCAGAGAGGAAGAGAGAGGGAGAGAGATAGAAACATCAATAATGAGAAGGAACATTGATTGGCTACCTCCTGCAAGCCCCACACTGGGGATTAAGCCTGAAACCTGGGCATGTGCCCTGACCAGGAATCGAACCATGACCTCCTGGTTCATAGGCTGACACACAACCACTGAGCCACGCTGCCCGGGCAGTATACATGTTTTACTCCCTTACTACAGATCACTGCTCAATTTTCCTGTAAGAAAAGAAGTTGTTTCCTGATTTGCCTTGATTTTCTCCCTTATTTACTCCCTCCATTATCCCATTTCCTTTTCTTCATACCACTTACAACTGTCGGATATATTCCATATCATATTGTTATATATTTATTTTCTGTCCCTCTCCTAGCATGCAAAATGTAATCAGACAAAAACAGGGGCTTTGTTTTTAGTTCAGTGTTATAGCCCAAAGTTTAGAATAATACCTAACATATATGGTGCTTCAAAAATGTTTGTTGAAAAAATATATTTTAATGAAGACCAAAATTTGTTTTGTTTTAGAAATTTGTAAAATAAAATTTTAAACTAATTTTCTTTCAACTATACATTGATGACTCTAAGGATTGTTAATATTTATTTTGTTGACAGCAAGGGTTTTTCCCTACTTGTCTTACTTTCCATAATTAAGATTCTATATTTTCTTTTTGATGTACATTCTATGAGAAGGCAGATATGTGGTTAATAGAGGTAAGAGAGAAATATCTTAGAGATATTCTTATCCCTTAACTCTTTCAAAATGAGAGACTACACTAATTTACATACCGTCTGAAGATGAAAAGGCCTAGAGGTGGTAGGAAGATAATTAAAACCTAGATCTGACAGGCTTGTTGAGGAACAAAGCAATTCTTGTTAAATTACTATATCATTGTAGTCTGGAGGGGTTAGAGATCTTGATATGATTATTAATATACTCACATTTGATTTGTTTAAGCAATTACTTTGTTTAATGGATGAAAAGCAATATGCTTGCTATGAAAGGTTCACCTAACAGCCTTCTATATTTAATAGCCATACAATTGTCTACAAGAAGAAAGATTAAGGCAAGCATGTCTGAACTAATATATGAAAAGAGCCTCACAAGAAACAATTATATACAAAGTAATAAACTCTCAATATCATTTAAACTCATGTGAAAAAATTGAATATTCAGATTAATTTTCATAAAAATCTATAGACATTTTATTCCATTGAGTACTAATATAGTTATGGATACTGCTCATCAATTGTGTTTTGTCTCTTATTTTTAATCCTCTTAAAAAAATTTTCTCTGTTGGCATTATATATAAAAAGTATTTTAAGATGTACATAAACCATTGGTTTGACAAATCAGTATTCAAAGGATAATACTGTTGCAAACAATTTTTCTGGGGAGCTAAAATAATTACATTCCTTTCCTGTTGGTATTAAAAAAGCATTCTTGCAATACTTTCATGGGCAGAAATGCTAACTCGAAACATCTTTGCAAAGAAAACTCACTCTGAGGGCATTTGGATTGGTTTAACATGAACATATTTGCAGCAAATTTCACATCTGTAAAAAATAATTACCTAAGAATTATTTCAAGGTTGATTATATATAAATACTTTTAAGGAGATAACATTTTAATGTAATTAAACTGGTATAAGAAAGCATTTTCTACTTTTCTAGCAGATAGAAGAAAAGACACTGGAGCATTCAGATGAGCTGAATTTAAAAATTCTGTATTTTCAATTCTGATTTATTCCTAACTGTATAATGCTGATGTCTTTTCCCTGCAGTGTTTGCAGATTTCTTCTGAGCATCAGTTTCACTCAGTAGTCAATTTATAATGAAGATTATGTAAAAGGTGACAGGTTAAAATCAGGCCAAATGTTAATGCCAGGTAAAAAGGCCAAAATAATATAAGAATTATGTCTGGGAGGAACTCTAGTGTGATTTACTTAGTAAACTATGATAAGGAGAAACCGCTATAAAAGTAATGAATGTTTTACTGAAAACATAAGGTGTTTTCTCCTCCTATTTGCATCCCA
This sequence comes from Myotis davidii, assembly GCF_000327345.1. NCBI lineage: Eukaryota > Metazoa > Chordata > Mammalia > Chiroptera > Vespertilionidae > Myotis > Myotis davidii. Next base: position 168,346 of record NW_006284849.1, read on the forward strand.
TGGAAACAAGCTGACTTTCAATGAGAATGAATCACATTCCACTTTAGACTGATGAACAATACAATTCTTTATGCAGAACACAATCAAGCTGTGGAATTCAATTCTGCAATATATCATTGTGGTAAATAGTTTAGCAAAATCCAGGAAAGCATTAAATGTTGCTATGAATAAGAATGACATTTACAGCCATGCTAAGTAGGTCACAAGGTTTAAAGGGCTCTCTGCCCTCTAGCAATGGGGCACAGGAGAATTTGTTTGAAGGTCAGAAAGTAATGTTTCAAAGGAAAATAAACAAAATATTCTCCCTACAGAGGCGTGGAGAAATGGGAAAATTTGACAGTTGTGGGAATTAGGAAAGGCAAAAATGGCTGAAAAAACAATATATTTTGGATGAAAAAATATTTCTTTCTATAACATTTCAACGTTCAGTCATCAGATTGCTCAATGCTTACATTTGCTCCTCCCATGCACTAAGACATGTAAGAGAATGGTCTTAACATTATTTATAAAACCTCAATTACAGCTAACCCAAATTTCAAAGCAAGAGTCATATGGGAAATAATTGTATATTGTTGCCAAGAAAAGTATACAGCAATGAAAATGGGTAAAGAGAGCTGCACGCAGTAACATAACATAGACACATCTAAAAGATACAATATGAAAACTAAAGATCTTGTTAATGTAAAACAAAACAAAACAAAAAACACACAAAATATTCAAATCTGTAAGGAATTGTTGTGAGTTTATTTGAGCCAAACTGTTGACAATTGCTAGGAAGCAGGATCTCAACGTATTGAAATAGTGCTCCAGAGAATGGTGGGGTTGTTTTGTTTTGTGTTTGTTTGTTTGTTTTACCTTGTTTTACACATTACCATCAAAGAGATGATGTAAGTGGGTTACATGAAATCCATTGGTGATAGACTAGGGAGGCGGGAGAAAGCGAAGCCAGTGTGTGGGGGGAAAACCTCTAGGATTGGATAAAAAGTAAAATGTTAGACACCTGCTTCTTTTACACAGGTGGGTACAGGATAGTTAACAGTCAACAATTAGTATGATAACAATAACAATGAGGTGATCTGTGATCTCACCTTGGCACCATTTGTTGTGCCCTGAGTGGTCTGGAAAAAGAGAAGTTACAAGTTGCCCTGACATTCCACAGGTATGTTACCTCAGATGCAAAAAGACAATAGGCTCAGTAAAGATCGAAGTTGATCTTTGTCAGGGAAGATACTGACTTAGGACATGACTACCCCACTGTACACTGCTTTTTAATGAAAGAAATTAATTTCAGACCATCCTTTGTGGTTACCGTATTTGCCGGCGTATAAGACGATTTTTTGGCCCTGAAAAATATGCCTCCAAGTGGGGGGTCGTCTTATACGCCAGGTACACTTCAGATAGACTGCCCATAGTGCTTGCCCCATGCCATAGTGGCCTCCCGATGCCCGCCCACTTCATTCCACATACCGTTCAGGCATCAGCAGCGCTGCTGGGT
>NW_006284849.1:170259-172647 GCF_000327345.1 Myotis davidii
CTGGAATTACCTGTATGTTTACCGGTAATAAACTTGCACTGTTTTATGTATATGTTTGATTACATACAGCCTTGTGACAGTTTTCCTGCATGTCATAAGCATTTGTATATAAATTAAAATGTTAAAATCAAATCTGATATTGTTTTACCTTTTATTTGGTGTGTGGAAGGTGTGCGGAAGAGGGGGTAGTCTTATACGGCGAGTATATAACAAACTCTGTATTTTGCGTGGAAATGTTAGGGGGTCGTCTTATACGCCCAGTCGTCTTATACGCCGGCAAATACGGTACTTTAAGTTTTTGAGTTTGCAAGGCTGACATGCAGGCCTTCCCTAAGTTAGTCAGGTTAGCGTGTCACTCCTTTTCAACCACAATCCCTTACAATAACATCTTTACAAAAAGAAAACACAAAATTAAACTTAAGTATTTAATAAAGGTTACTTATGTGATAAAACCATGTGGGAAAGTGAGCGGGTGATTACTAAAAATGACTGGAGCATGGTTATTTTTATGAGAGAGGATGGTTGTAACAAGGATGTAGCCAAAGAGAATCTTACAATGCTGAAATGTTATATTGTTGTTCTAGGTTAGGATTTACACTCATTCCCCCCTCAGCCCCAAATTGTCATCTCTCGCTGTGAAGCTGATGCCTAGAGACTCCATCACCTGGGCTACCTGGATTCTGGTTGGGTTTGGCTAGTGGAAGGCACCAGCCAGAAATTGCAGTGCAAGAGAGAGATTTATTTTTTCTACTCTTCATTCCAGCTCTTTTTCTACCTCACTCTCAGCTAATACCTATGTTTTCATGGAGAATTCCTGATGACCAAATAACAGAAGTGGAAAATATGTAGGTCTGGTTTAAAGATGGGTCTGCAGGAAATACTGGCAGCAGACATAATGTAACCAGACAATCAATGTGTCCGTGCTGCCTGTCACTACTTGAGCCAATTCAGCAGAGACAGGGTTGAATCATATATGAGCGTGTATTCCAATACTGCCGACAGGATGGGAGAGCAGCAGGTCATCCACTAAATGAAATCTGCTCTGCAGCGCCCCCTGTAAGCCAGCTGCTTATATTGGGCAGGAGGACAAAGATTACGAGGGGAAGTAGGCAAAAGGGTATTGCCAAACGGGCAGTTCACAGGTAATACGGGATGGAGATTTGCAAAGGCCTGCAGGCATGCACAGGTGGAGGGCCTTCAGAGAGGACCATCCTGCATATCAGATATTTACATTATTCATAACAATAGCAACATTACAGTTATGAAGTAGCAACGAAAATAATTTTATGGTTAGGTCACAACATGAGGAACTGTATTTAAAAGGCCAGAAGGTTGAGAACCACTGGTCTAGAGATTTGCAAAGGCCTTCAGGAATGCAAAGGCTGGGGTCTTCAAAGGCTTTTCATATGCAAAGAGCTGGGGATCCTCAAAGGGCTGGCGATATTCAAAGGGCAGGGGGGTGGGTCTTCAATGGGCTGGTAGCTCTGGCTTCTGCAACAAGGTTTCCATGATAATAGGCAGCTCCTGGATAGGGAGAATGGGCTGCATTTCCAGGTGAGCTCCCAGGTCCCATACAACTCCCAGCCAGGTTAGAATGTGCCCTCTTTAATCAGAACAAAACAATCATGCTTAACAGAGCATGGTTAATATTTCTTACAACTATAGCTGGTCCCCAATATTCTAATTCTGCCCCTATCAATAAGTAACGATTGCTGTCGCATTTGCTAAGTGGCAAAAGTGGTAGCCTGTGAGAGTTATTCTACATTGTCAACCCCACACACACATCAATATATTCTCTGTCCTTCTCTGCTCTGATTAGTGGCTGTCTGAATCTTGTGAAAAGAAGTTTTAGGGGTGAAATAGGCAGGTTTAGGGCATATTTTTAATTAAGGGGTCCATGGAAAAAGCACAGGGCTACAGAGCTGCAAAAGGTACATTTCTATAAGCAAGGGAGCTGGGAGCAGCAGAAGTGACATTTCCATAAGACAAGGGAGCAGTAACAAATAAATCTCCCTTACACAAGGAAGCCAGGTACAAGGAGCAGCAACTGTTGCATTTACATAAGACAAGGGAGCTGAAAGTAGCCAAAAATGTCTATATTTACAAAATAAAGAAGAAGAAAGAAAGCACAGAAAGAAAAGAAGAATGAGGAAGGAGGGCATCACATGCTCCATGTGGTGTTTGACCTTTGAATCCAGTAGTTGCTATAGTGATCAAATCAAAAAGGGGGATAGTGGCCAACCAGGGGGATATCAGGACACAGGAACTACAACCTTTATAAATCATGGAAACAGGAAGTGGGTGGCAGTCGGAGTCCATTCTGTGGGACTCTTGCCTTCTCCCCATGTAGGAGTCTGTACTTGTTCTTCAATAAATCACCACCTTTGA
>NW_006284849.1:191516-194398 GCF_000327345.1 Myotis davidii
ACATAATGTACAGACAATCAATGTGTCCGTGCTGCCTGTCACTACTTGAGCCAATTCAGCAGAGACAGGGTTGAATCATATATGAGCGTGTATTCCAATACTGCCGACAGGATGGGAGAGCAGCAGGTCATCCACTAAATGAAATCTGCTCTGCAGCGCCCCCTGTAAGCCAGCTGCTTATATTGGGCAGGAGGACAAAGATTACGAGGGGAAGTAGGCAAAAGGTATGCAGAAAGGCCAGTTTACAAGTCTAGAGCAGTGGTTCTCAACCTGTGGGTCGCGACCACTTTAGAGGTCAAAGGACTCTTTCACATGGGTCGCCTAAGACCATTCTGCCTATCAGATATTTACATTACGATTCATAACAATAGCAACATTACAGTTATGAAGTAGCAACGAAAATAATTTTATGGTTAGGTCACAACATGAGGAACTGTATTTAAAGGGCCAGAAGGTTGAGAACCACAGGTCTAGAAAGGAGGAGGAGGCAAAGCTGCAAGGGCCAAGGAGAAAGGTGAAGGAGGCAAGAGAGGCCAGACTCGTAGAGACAGCAGATAAGGAGAGGGAGGTCGCAGGAGGTCCCAGGGCCCCTACAAACTCCGGATCCGCGAGAGGCCGGGGTTGGATGGGCAAGATAGCGAGAAGGGAGGGCGGCTCTTGAGCTGAGGAGAGAACGGGGAGACGGCTAGAGGGCTGCATTTCCAGGTGAGCTCCCAGGTCCCATACAACTCCCAGCCAGGTTAGAATGTGCCCTCTTTAATCAGAACAAAACAATCATGCTTAACAGAGCATGGTTAATATTTCTTACAACTATAGCTGGTCCCCAATATTCTAATTCTGCCCCTATCAATAAGTAACGATTGCTGTCGCATTTGCTAAGTGGCAAAAGTGGTAGCCTGTGAGAGTTATTCTACATTGTCAACCCCACACACACATCAATATATTCTCTGTCCTTCTCTGCTCTGATTAGTGGCTGTCTGAATCTTGTGAAAAGAAGTTTTAGGGGTGAAATAGGCAGGTTTAGGGCATTTTTAAAAATTAAGTGGTACATGGAATAAGCACAGGGTACAGAGTTGCAAAAGGGTACATTTCCATAAGACAAGGGAGCTGGGAGCGGCAGAAGGTACATTTCCATAAGACAAGGGAGCTGGGAGTAGCAAAAGGTACACATTTATAGAATAAAGGGAAGGAAGCCCCTTATTCAAACAGGGAGGAAGAAAGGCCAGAGGGAATAGGAGAACAATAAGGGAGAAGAAGAAGGGAACCTCAAGTACTTCACATGAAACTTGAGTTCAGAAGTTGCTATAGTGACCAAATCAAAGGAGAATAGTGACCAATCAGAGGGGATATTGAGGTACAAAAAACTACAGCCTTTATAAATTTTTTAAAAAATATATTTTATTGATTTTTTACAGACAGGAAGGGAGAGAGACAGAGAGCTAGAAACACCGATGAGAGAGAAACATCGATCAGCTACCTCCTGCACATCTCCTACTGGGGATGTGCCCACAACCCAGGTACATGCCCCCGACTGGAATCGAACCCAGGACCCTTCAGAATGAAGGCCGACGCTCCATCCACTGAGCCAAACCGGTTTCGGCAGCAGCCTTTATAAATTGTGAAAAAAGGGACTCAGTGGGGCTCTTTCCCCCACCTCACGTGGGAGTCTGTACTTGTCTTATCTAATAAAGAGGGAATATGAAAATTGACCATCACGCCACAACGGTCAAGATGGCTACTACGCCCACAGTGGAGGCAGGGATTCCATAACACAAGATGGATGCACCCACAGTGGACGTTGAGTTCCCGTAACAAGACTTAAGGAGCAATCAGCAGGGACCTTAGGCTGCGCTCCCCAAAAAAAAGCGGGGCTTCATGGGGGACCTCAGGCCATGCCCCCTACCCAGTGGGGCTTGATGGAGGACCTCAAGGCATGCCCCCTGCTCTGGTGCTGGGCCAGAGGACTTCAGGCCATACCTCCTACCCTGGCACCAGGCCGAGGGACCTCAGGCCACTCCCCCCGCCCCAATGCCGGGCTGGGGGACCTGAGGCCATGCCCCCCACCACGGCATCAGGCCAGCGTACCTGAGGCCACGCCCCCTGCCCAGTGGGGCTTGATGGGGGACCTCAAGGTGTGCCCCCTGCCCCGGTGCTGGACCAGGGGACCTCAGGCTGCTCCCCTGTCCCGGGCCGGGGGCCCTGAGGCTGTGACCCCGCCCGGCAGGGTGGGACCAGCCAGGTCTGGATCTAGCCCAAAGATGGATGCACCCACAGTGGACGTTGAGTTCCCGTAACAAGACTTAAGGAGCAATCAGCAGGGACCTTAGGCTGCGCTCCCCCTCTCCCCCCCCCGCCCTAGCGCCAGGCCAGGGGACCTCAGGCCGTGCCCCCTGCCCTGGTGCCATGCTGGGGGAACTCAGGCTGCACCCCTCACCTAGCAGGGCTTGATGGGGGACCTCAGGCCATGCCCCATACCGAGTGGGGCTTGATGGAGGACCTCAAGGCATGCCCCCTGCTCTGCCCAGGCTGGGGGACCTCAGGCTGCACCCCCTTGCTCAGGCACCGAGTCAGGGGACCTGAGGCTGCACCCCCTGTCCAGCAGGGCTTGACATGGGTGGGACCAGCCGGGTCTGGATCTAGCCCAATGGGGGGGAGGGGGGACTGGGTCTGGGTCTCATGCGATTTTGAGGTACATGTGGCTGGGTAGAGACTTGACTCTGGGTCCCACGGCATGCCCCGGACTCTGACAGGAGGGAGATTTTTATATACATTTTACTAATTTTCTCTCATCTCTGACACTTCTATTATAGAGAAAGAGTGAATAGCAATATTAAAAATATTTCTTCTGCGTTGGCTGGCTTGGCTCAGCTGATGGAGCAAAC
>NW_006284849.1:195292-196808 GCF_000327345.1 Myotis davidii
ACATAGGGGGGTACAGGATAGTTACCAGTCAATAACTGACACTAACAAGTAACAATAGACAAATAACAAATAATAACAATGAGGGAACTTGTGGTCTTAGCCCTGGCACCCTGACACACTGGTTGTGCCCTGAGGGGTCCAGAAAAAGGGAAGTTACAAGTTACTCTGACATTCCAAAGATATGTTATCTAGATGCAAAAAGACAATAGGCTCAGTTAAGATCAAAGTTGATCTTTGTCAGGGGAAATACTCGCCTAGAACATGACTACCCACTATAGACGGCTTTTTAATTTAAAAAGCTTTTTAAATATATATTTTTTATTGATTTCAGAGAGTAAGAGAGAGGGAGAGAGAGAGAGTAACATCAATGATGAGAGAGAATAATTGATTTGCTGCCTCCTGCACGCCCCACACTGGGGATCACACAGGCAACCCAGGCATGTGCCCTGACCTGGAATCGAACTGTGACCTCCTGATTCATAGGTCGAAGCTCAACCACTGAGCCATGCCAGCTGGGCTAAAAAGTTTTCATTTCAGATCATCCTTTGTGGTTACTTTAGGCCTCTGAGTTTGCAAGGCCACCACGCAAGCCTTCCTTGAGCTTGTCAGTTTAGCACGTGGCCCCTTTTCATCCATAGTTGCTAGTTTGTGGGCACTGTCTCCATTCCTTGCTTGTTACTTTAAATCTCTTCACACCAGAATATGGAGGTTCCTCAAAGAATTAAAAATGGAATTACTTTATGACCTAGCAATTTTACTTCTGGGTATACATCCAAAGAAAACTGAAACACTAATTCCGAAGAATGTGTGCACCCTATGTTCATTGCACCGTTATTTACAATAGCCAAGATCTGAAGGCAACCAAGTGCTGATCAACAGATGACTGGGTAAAAAAAAATGGTGAGATATATATGTATAGTGGGATATTACTGCCTATAATGAAGAATGAAATCTTACCTTTTGCAATGGCATGGATGGACCTGGAGAGGGTGTGGCCAACTGGGTCTGGGTCTCATGCGATTTTCAGGCACCACGGGTGGGTGGGGACTTGACTCTGGGTCCCGCGGTGTGTCCTGGACTCTGACAGGAGGGAGATTTTCATGTACATTTTACTAATTTTCTTTCATCTCTGACACTTCCATTTAGCAATATTAAAATATTTCCTCTAATTAATCCACTTTTGATGTGCAAGAATTTCATGCACTGGGCCACTAGTTCTTCAATAAATTTCCACCTTTGCTATACCACCTTCGGTCCTGGTTTCATTCTTTGACTCCACCGACAAAGAGTCTGGGAAGCCATCCTGCCCAGGGGAATATGGTGTGTTTCCAGTCCAAATTTCCCATTTCACTTGCAGGCTCCCTTTCTGGCTGCATGTTTATTGGATTCAGGCAACGAGAGGTCCCATCTCAATCAGTGATCCTGGAGTGGGACTAGAGAAATGCAGGGCGTTTCTTTCCAATCCCAAACTCACTAGGACCACATTTCTAACTTCTTCCTCCACAACCACAGCTCC
>NW_006284849.1:198046-199303 GCF_000327345.1 Myotis davidii
TGAAGTCCAGTGATGATGAAAAAATCAGTATGTTGAATAATTTCTGGTTCCAGGAAGGTAACATTATCTGTGTAAAATCAGTTAAATTCTGTCCTCATCCTTGTTCTAGTTTATTTGGGGTCTTCCAGTTATGAAGGAGAATGGGAAAGAAAGTCAGCTGGGTAGTTGATGAGGGGAATACTACTACCAACTCCCCCTCCCCCCCCCCCCCCGCCCTTCCTTCCCTTCCTCCCTCTCCCCACCTCTCCCAAAGCTATTAGAACTAGGCAACAACTAGTTCAATTGGGAGATAAGCCTGCCTTGTAAAATTTTACCTAAGGAGAGAGAGTTGGGAAAGGGCTAGAAAATATTTCTAGTTTCCTAAGAACAGGAAATTATATCCCATAATGTAGAAAAAAAGCCATCACCTTTCTGAAGGCAATTTTTTCATATCTGCACAACAGGCCTCATGCAAGAAGGTTAAAAAGATGCCCACGGAGCACACCCATCCAGCAGTTAGCCCATACCTGTAGCTTTACACCTCCCTCTCTGGACTATGTCTTCACTCTAAAAAACCAAGGAAAGAAAAATAAGTGGGCCATGCCTACAAATCTCATAATCCAGATATGTAATGTATCTTCTTTCCAAAGAAAAGCCCTCTTGAAGCATCATCCCATGCACGGAAAGGTCGAGTCCAGGTCAGGGCATGTGCCCAGGTTGCGGGTTTGATCCCCAGTTAGGGCACATGTGGGATACAAAAGGAAGCTGATGGATGTTTCTCTCTCATATCAATGTCTCTCTCTCTCTCTCTCTCTCTCTCTCTCTCTCAAAAAAAAAATCAATGAAAACATATCCAAACATATTCAACTCCAGTGCTAGACAGATATAGAATGCTGAATGCCTTCTCCTTGACACTAAGTGTCTTTGGGATCCAATAACACAATTTCCTTCCCTTTTTTTCCAGACTTTGGAGTGATAAAAACTTTGCTCTGTTGTCTTATGTTAATATAAGAAACATCCAAACTTGTAAAGAACTTTTATAACTTTATTTGAGCCAAACTGTCATCAATTTCCCAGAAGCAGAATCTCAATGGATTGAGATAGTGCTCCAGAGAATGGTAGTTTTGCATCTTGTTTTGTACATTACAATCAACAGAGGAGATGTAAGTGGGGTACATGAAATCTACTGGTCATAGCTCAGGGAGGCAGGAGAAAACAAAGTGGGGAAACTTCTGGGATTGGATAAAAAGTAAAATGATAGACACATCTTTTTTTTAG
>NW_006284849.1:200571-201912 GCF_000327345.1 Myotis davidii
TGCCTTCTCCTTGACACTAAGTGTCTTTGGGATCCAATAACACAATTTCCTTCCCTTTTTTTCCAGACTTTGGAGTGATAAAAACTTTGCTCTGTTGTCTTATGTTAATATAAGAAACATCCAAACTTGTAAAGAACTTTTATAACTTTATTTGAGCCAAACTGTCATCAATTTCCCAGAAGCAGAATCTCAATGGATTGAGATAGTGCTCCAGAGAAGGGCAGTTTTGCATCTTATTTTAAAAATTTCAAACAAAGGAGGAGATGTAGGTGGGTTATAAGAAACCCATTGGTGATCAATTAGGGAGGTGGGAGAAAGCAAAGGTGGAGAGTGTAGTAATCTCTAGGATTGGATAAAAAGTAAAATGATAGCCAAAGCCGGTTTGGCTCAGTGGATAGAGCATCGGCCTGCGGACTGAAAGGTCCCGGGTTCGATTCTGGTCAAGGGCATGTACCTGGGTTGCGGGCACATCCCCAGTAGGAGATGTGCAGGAGGCAGCTGGTTGATGTTTCTCTCTCATCGATGTTTCTGACTCTCTATCTCTCTCCCTTCCTCTCTGTAGAAAATCAATAAAATATATTTAAAAAAAAATAAATTGTGAAAACAATTTTAAAAAAAAAAGTAAAATGATAGACACGTGCTTCTTTCAAGTAGGTGGTTACAGGCTAGTTAATAGTCACCAATTAAGATAACAATGACAATAAAGGAATTTATGGTCTAGGCCCTAGTGTAGCAGTTTTCAACCTGTGGGTCGAGACCTCTTTGGAAAACACATATATAATTACATATTGTTTTTTCTGTAAATGTGTACCTATTGCTACTCCCAGCTCCCTTGTCTCATGGAAATGTACCTTCTGTCACTCCCAGATCCCTTGTCTTAAGGAAATGTACCCTTTGCAGCTCTGTGGCCCTGTGCTTTTTCCATGGACTCCTTAATTTCTAAAATTTACTAAACCTGCCTATTTCACCCCTAAAAACTCATTTCAATAGTGTAATAACTATGTATACTGCCAGGTGAGTACATGAAATATTAGGGGGACCACTTTGTAAAGTATATGATTATCTAGCCACTAGTGCATTGGTTGTGCTTTAGGGGGTCTGCAAAAAGGGAAGTTACAAGTTACTCTGACATTCCAAAGATATGTTATCTAGATGCAAAAAGACAATAGGCTCAGTTAAGATCAAAGTTGATCTTTGTCAGGGGAAATACTCGCCTAGAACATGACTACCCACTATAGACGGCTTTTTAATTTAAAAAGCTTTTTAAATATATATTTTTTATTGATTTCAGAGAGTAAGAGAGAGGGAGAGAGAGAGAGTAACATCAATGATGAGAGAGGA
>NW_006284849.1:202018-206784 GCF_000327345.1 Myotis davidii
ATAAAAAGCTGTGTACATTTATACAATGGAATCCTACTTAGGCATAAACAAGAAGGAAATCTTACCTTTTCTTACTGCATGGATGGACCTGGAGAGTATTATGCTAAGTGGAATGTCAGTTAGAGAAAGATTAGTAGCATATGATCTCACTTATGTATGGAATCTAAAGAACAATATAAATGAACAAACAAAACAGAAACAGACTCAGACTGATGGTTTCCAGAGGGCGGGAGGCAGGGGGACTGGGTGAAAGAGATGAAGGGATTAAGAAGTATAGATAATAGTTCAAAAATAGTCATGGGAGGTAAACTACAGCATAAGAAATATGGTCAATAATAGAGATACGGAAACCTGGGCTCTTTGTCCGGTGGAGTGTAAGAATGAAACCAGGGACTGAGGATGGTAAAGCAAAGGTGGAAATTTATTGAGAAACAAGCACACACTTCCACGTGGGGAGGGGGTAGAGTCCCACAGCACAGACTCCCACATGGGGAGGGGGAAGAGTCCCACAGCCCAGACTCCCACATGGGGAGGGGGACGAGTCCCCGATTGGTCACTATTCCCCTTTGATTTGGTCACTGTAGCAACTCCTGAGCTCAAGTCTCATGTGAAATTCCCTCCTTCTTCCTCCCTCTTTGAATGAGGGGCTTCCTTCCCTTTTTTCTGTAAATGTGTACCTATTGCTACTCCCAGCTCCCTTGTCTCATGGAAATGTACCTTCTGTCACTCCCAGATCCCTTGTCTTAAGGAAATGTACCCTTTGCAGCTCTGTGGCCCTGTGCTTTTTCCATGGACTCCTTAATTTCTAAAATTTACTAAACCTGCCTATTTCACCCCTAAAAACTCATTTCAATAGTGTAATAACTATGTATACTGCCAGGTGAGTACATGAAATATTAGGGGGACCACTTTGTAAAGTATATGAGTATCAAACCCCAAATGCTGTACACCTCCAACTAATACAAAATAATATTGAATATAAGCTGTAATTGAAAAAAATGTAAATCTCTTCACAACTCCATAAGGAGACTTTTATCTACTGTCACTTCATTTGAGCCACACTAGGCAGGTTCTGTGTCCTTCAGGACATTTACTGATACAGAATCTTCAAGGTTTGGGGCATATGACCAATACATGAATTGTTAACGTAAATCATTGAGAATGCTTTAGTAGTAATAATCTATAATAATAAAAGCATAATATGCTAATTAGACCAGACATCCTTCCGGACATCCTTCTGGACAACCTTCCAGATGAAGCTGGGGCTTCAAGGGAAGCCTGGGTCCTGGGTGCCAGAGGGAAGCTGGTGCTGGCAGCTGGGGGAATGAAGGCCTACTCTTGCATGAATTTCATGCATCGGACCTCTAGTAATAATAGTAATAATAATGATGATGATGATAAAGGTTTGTCTGGACTTCTAGAGGCTTGATTCTCAGCCACCAATATGAGAAGCATGAGAAACTTTTGCACCACTGAGCTTTGCAGCACTGGCATTGAGCCAGAAAATTACCATAGTCAGTGATTATACAATGACTATCATTCTATCTATATTTTGATGCTCAAAAATATTATACTATTCAATGAGTTTTCAAAAAAGATGAGCCATTAAAAATACCTAAAATTGCGTGTTGTAATAGAGAAGGAGGAGGAAATGGAGGAAAAAGACACAAGAGGATAATATTCTTGTGCATAATAGGAAATACTAGACTTTTATAAAGAAATAAAGGACTAAAGGTAATTATATAAAATATGATTATAAAGCTAACCACTGGAACAAAAATAGAAATGTTCCTAAATATCAGATGGCTCTATTAAGAGATGAAATTTACATACAGCAGAGTGAACTTTATTTCTAAGATTTTATCTTTTTTTCTTATTATAAAAATTTCTATCAGAAGTTTGTGAAATTATAAAATTGGACTGGAACGTGTGGTGTTGCCCTGGGCAGGATGATTTCCCGGGCTCTTTGTCCAGTGGAGTCGAAGAATGATACCACAGACAGAAGATGGTAGAGCAAAGGTGGAAATTTATTGAGAAACAAGCGCAGACTCCCACGTGGGGAGGAGGAAAGAGTCTCACTGAGTCCCTTTTCCCTATGATTTATAAAGGCTGCAGGTTTTTGTGCCTCAATACCCTCTCTTATTGGTCACCATCCCCTTTGATTTGGTCACTATAGCAACTCTTGAGCTCAAGTCTCATGTGAAGTACATAAGGTTCCCTCCTTCATCTCCCTTTTATGAGGGGCTTCCTTCCCTTTATTCTGTAAATGTACCTTTCTGCAGCTCTTAGCTCCCTTATGTTATGGAAATGTACCCTTTGCAGCTCTGTAGCCCTGTGCTTTTTCAATGGATCCCTTAATTTCTAAAATTTCCTAAACCTGCCTATTTCATCCCTAAAAACTCCAATTTTACCCCTAAAAACTCCTTTCATTTGGAAGCACAAAAAAGCATAAAAATTATCTCTCATAAGCTCACTTCTTAGTGAGAAGTCATATTAAAATGCTGTACATTTTTCTTTACTATTTGTGTTTTATACATATATACATACACACACTAACATGTACCACACTTATAATCTTGTTGTCTTCACTTAATGTTTTATCTAGAACATTTCACCATGTTATTAAATATTCTTAATGGTAACATATGCTTCTTAATGGTTGTATGAAATTTCATCAAACAGATTTATTATACTTTTTTATGTCTTTTTATTGAATACTAGATTCTAATATTTGGAAATCTTGCAATATAGATTAAAAATCTCAAGTGTGTGCCCTAACCGGTTTGGCTCAGTGGATAGAGCGTCGGGCTGCGGACTGAAGGGTCCCGGGTTCGATTCTGGTCAAGGGCATGTACCTTGGTTGCGGGCACATCCCCAGTGGGGAGTGTGCAGGAGGCAGCTGAATCAGTTTCTCTCTCATCGATGTTTCTAACTCTCTATCCCTCTCCCTTCCTCTCTGTAAAAAAAAAATCAAAAAATATATATATATTTTTTAAAAAGAATCTCAAGTGTGTGAATATGAGAGGAGTTAGAAACAGGGCTAGGCAGACTGGGTAAGGGGTAGATGAAGAAAGTACAGACATAAGTGTAGGACTGAACAGGGCTGAGCTCCAAACCGTAAGTTGTTTATCTTGCAGGTGCAGAATGTTACAGGATTCCAGGGCAGGAGGAATAGGGAAACTGAGACAAAAAGTTAAAATAAGACCGAACAGTGTGGGAAATTTGAAGCCAACTTGTAACTAACAAACCATTATCTTCCCCAGCCAAGGACACAGAGCAAACCTCCCTAATGAAATAATGCAGAAAGGGAGGGGAAAGGGAAAAGGAAAAAAAAAAGGGGCCATTTTACTCCCTAAGCAGAGCAGCCAGCAGTCTCAAGCTTGGCAAGATAAAGTTGCCAGGTGCTTTCTGTGAATTCTGGGAAGGCCACAACAAATTAACAGGGACCTTGGGAATTAATGTGTACCAAAATAGTCAGCAAAGGAATGTTGAAGCCGATAGACAGGAGGGTACATAACGCCTCAGTCCCCCACCCAACTTGCTCTTCAGATTAGCTGAGAGCCTGTCTGATTAGCTTCATGAGCCAGATGTATAGTTTTCTTTGTGTTTTTTTTTTCAATAAAGGTGCATGCTTTAATTGCTTTAATAAATTGGCTTTTCACAACACAGTCAAGGTCTCTCATATAAATGAGAAGACAAGGATCAAGGTTGAGGACAGCTTGCTCTCACTGACTCAGAGGGCTGTCCTGTCCCAGAACACCTCTCCGGTATCCGTATGAGGTGCCTATAACAACTGTTCTTGGTATCTATAAGATTTTTATTTCATTTTGAGTCATTTTTTCATTTTGATAAACTTTAAATGTATAGGAAAATACAAAAAGCCTATATTCCAACTATACAAAGTTAACCACTAATTATAATTTTTTGTGTTCACTTTATTTTTTAATGTAATAAAACAATCAATTTATAGAAAAAATTGTATCCAATCATTATGTCCTGCCCATTTCTCTTTAGATATACCCAGTGATACCTGTTTATTGATTTATTTAAAAACTAGAGGCCCGGTGGACAAATTTGTGCACAGATGGGGTTCCTTGGCCTGGCCAGCTATCAGGCCAATCAGGGCTGGTCAGCCAGGGGGAGGGGCCATGGAAGGTTGGTCGGCCATGAGAGGTTGGCTGTGGGAGCATACTGACCACAAGGGGCAGCTTCTGCATCGAGAGTCTGCCCCCTGGTGGTCAGTGCGTGTCATAGCACTCGGGTGGGTCCCTCAACTCGGCCTGTGTCCTCTCGGGGGCCCCTTCCACTGGCTGCTGGCACCAGTTTTCCTCCAGCGCTCGGGAGAGGCCGGCGCAGCAGGCTCAGTGCTTAGCTCTGCGCCAGGGGTGGGGCCAGAGCAGTGGGTGAGGGACTTAGCTCAGCGCCAGCTGCTCGGGCCCCTGGGGCGGAGCCGGCTCAGTGGGCGAGGGGCTTAGGTCTTTGTGAGTTTTGCTCTTCTCTTGCCATGCCGGCCTTTGCTCGCTGCACCTACCTGGGGCCAGTGGGCTTCGCTCTGTCGCTTGGCGCCTACATATGAAAATGAGCTACCATCTTTGTTAGCGGTTAATTTGCATATCGTGCTGATTAGCCAATGGGAAGCATAGCGAAGGTACGGTCAATTACCCTTTTTGTCTATTATTAGATTAGATAGATGTATCAAGGTACTGCTAGGCTATGTGTTTGATGCTGAAGACATGGAAATAAACAACATAAAGAACATCTGCTCT
>NW_006284849.1:207144-207698 GCF_000327345.1 Myotis davidii
ATATCTTTAAATATAAAATAAAATCAAAATATAAAATATAAAATAAAAATAAAAATATAAAATAAAATGTCAGATTGTGAAAGTTGCTATAGAGGTAAATATAGCAAGGTATAGGGAGAGATGGAAGGATTTCAGTTTTAATTTTTTAAGATTTTAGTTTTATTGAGGAATAATTGACATATATAATAGCATATATTGAAGGTGTTTCACATGTTGATTTGGTGTAATTAACATTGTAGACTGATTATAAAGTTCAAAATAATTATATACATCACTGCAGATAGTTAACAGTTACTTTTAAGAACAGAGTACAGTATTGCCTTAGCTGGTTTGGCTCAGTGGATAGAGCATTGGCCTGTGGACTGAAGGGTTCCGGGTTTGATTCTGGTCAAGGGCATATGCCCAGGTTGCAGGCTGGATCCTCAGTAGAGGGTATGCAAGAGACAGCCTATCAACGATTCTCTCTCACCATTGATGTTTCCAGCACTCTCTCCTTCTCCTTTCCTCTCTGAAATCAATAAAAATATATTTTAAAAAAATAGAGTATTACCTGT
>NW_006284849.1:207927-209074 GCF_000327345.1 Myotis davidii
CATATGAAAATGAGCTACCATCTTTGTTAGCGGTTAATTTGCATATCGTGCTGATTAGCCAATGGGAAGCATAGCGAAGGTACGGTCAATTACCCTTTTTGTCTATTATTAGATTAGATAGATGTATCAAGGTACTGCTAGGCTATGTGTTTGATGCTGAAGACATGGAAATAAACAACATAAAGAACATCTGCTCTCATGGAGCTTATCTTCTTCTGGCAGGCTGCAGAAGTTTGGAAAGAGAAAATAAAAATATAAAATATAAAGATATAAAATATATCTTTAAAATATAAAATCAGTAGAGGGTATGCAAGAGACAGCCTATCAACGATTCTCTCTCACCATTGATGTTTCCAGCACTCTCTCCTTCTCCTTTCCTCTCTGAAATCAATAAAAATATATTTTAAAAAAATAGAGTATTACCTGTTATTCTGCACATTAGATCCTCAGAACTTAAACTACTTCTAACTGATAATTTGTATCCTTTCACCTACAGAACTCCATTTCTTTCCATTGTTTATGTACAACACATTTTGTTTACCCATCTATCAGGTGATGGAAATTTTCATTGTTTCTAGCTTTTATTTCTTTTTAAATTTTATTAAACTTATTTGGTTTGCATAATTTTATTGGTTAATAAAATTATATAGATTTCAAGTGTACAATTCTATTATACATCATCTGTATATTGTATTGTGTGTTCACTATCCAAAGTCAAGTCTTATTGTTTCTAGTTTTTAAATAGTCATGCATGGCATAACCACATTTAGGTCAATGATGGCCCCATATGTATAGTGCATAATACTTGATAATGATAATAAATGTCTATATTAGGATTAAAAACATATAATACACATCATGTCTTAGTGACAGTAGGAGTCTGATAAATGTCCATGGAAAAATAAGGATATAATGTTTTTTGGCATATCCTCAGGGAATTACCCATCCTAACCAGTTTATTTCATTTATGCTGATGGATTTTTTTACCATAATAAAAAGGAGATGTATTTTTTTATTTTTTTTAATTTTATTTTTTATTACAAAGGGTATTACATATGTGTCCATTTTTTTCCCCTCCCTAGACAGTTCCCTAGCCTCCCCTATTCCCCAGTGTCTTATGTCCATTGGTTATGCTTATATGCATGCA
>NW_006284849.1:213990-218557 GCF_000327345.1 Myotis davidii
AGAGTCTCTTTTCATCCACCTTATGGCCATTTCTCTGTATTCTTTCTCCGACAGGGTGCTTGCCTCCATTGCCTCCATTTCGTTTACTTCCTTTTCTGATGATGCCTGTTTTTCTTTCATATTTGGGTTGGTTCTTTGTTTCACCATGGTTTCTCTTCTCAAGGTGGGTGTTTGGTAGGTTCTCTCTCTGCTGTGCTTTCCGTGAGAAGAAGCAGTGCTTGTCTGAGTTGACGCAGTCACGCTGCTTGAGATCCCTTGTTTCCAGGTTAGTAGCTGGTCTCTGGATGCCGGCAACAATCGCCCAAAATGGCGCGGTCCCACAGTTTTCTAATCCATTCAAAAAAGGAGATGTATTTTTAATCTGGAAAATGTTCTGAAAATAAAGGAAGCATTACATATAATTTTATCATCTAAAATTATTTTTGGTAATATTTCAATCTAGACTTATTCATTCTCTATGTGTTTATGACTTTTTTTAAAAGGAACAAAAGTTGTATATTAATGTATACATCAATCTATCTATATGTATAAAATGTGTTTACATTATTTTTCTGTTTTAATTTACCTTTATTGTTCAAGGTATTACATAGAACCCCTCCCCACATTTAGCTCATCCACCCCACCCCCAGGTCTACCGCACCACTGTCTGTGTCTATGGCTCCCTGGTACCTCTCTCACTTCATCTCCTACTATTGTCCCATAAACACTATCCATTCCAGCCACAGTGACATCCACAATCAGAGCCATCCTCAACTCAATGTCATTGTACTTCATGTCCTCTATCTCTTATTTCTCTCAGGCTGCCCTCTGCCCAGATATCCACATGACTCATTTCCCTTACCTCTTTCAGAGAGTTGATTTTTTGTGACATTCGTCGTTCATTAGTTGCCTTTCTTGGCAACTCTATTTAAAACATCTCTTGGCTATTTTGATTTTGGTCGCTTCAGATATATTGCAAGGAGTGAGATTGATGGTGCATAAGGCAGTTCCATATTTAATTTTTTGAGGATCCTCCATACTGTTTTTCACAGCAGCTGCACCAATTGACATTCCCACCAACAGTGTATAAGGGTTCCTTTTTCTCCTCATCCTGACAAAATTTGTCTTTTTGATAATAAGAAGGAATGAAATTCTTATATATTTCACAAGATAAATAAAACTTGGACACATTATGGTAAGTGAACGACCTGGTCACAAAAGGCCAGATGTTGTATTGCTACAAACAAAGAAAAAATGCAATTGCATTCAAAATGTAAACAATTTGAAATTTTTTACTAAAAACACGAATGTAAAAGTAAAAATAATTAAAATTATTTCCTTGTGATTTAAATATTTCTCCTAATATATTCAATGTTATCTACTAAAATAAAAGACAATTGACACCCTTCATATCTAATGAAACTAAAAGTTTTTTAAAACAACTAAAATTTTAGATTTATATTTGAAAACATAATTACATTGATAAGATTTGTAGGCCCAGGCCAGGTAGCTCAGTTGGTTAGAATGTTGTCCTTATATGCCAAGGTTTGGGGTTTGATCCTCGGTCAACCAATGAATGCATAAGTGGGTGGATGCTTCTCTCTCTCTCTCTCTTTCTCTCTCTCTCTCTCATCTTTTTCTCTCCACTCAATAAAGAAAAACTTTAAGGAAAGATTTTTTTTTATAGTAACAAAATTACAAGTGAACCCTCTACTAGTAAAATTTTTTTTTTGTAATATTTGTGACTGTATAGAACCTAGGACAGCAGTCTTTTTTATTTGGTTTAAGGGAAGTCTTTTTGCTTTAATTTTGTACATTTTCTCTTGGAGTGGTTGCTCCCTGTTTAACCACTTTGCGATTATATTTGAGATCTGGATGACAGCCTTTCAAACCTTAGCGTACCGTTTTAAACTTTATTTTTGACCTACAAGACAGCTTAGGAATTTAAAGTGCCCTGGGACCATATTTAAGCTGCATCATTCTAGTGGTTCACTTATTCACCTTTAGATGCTTTTTATTCAACTCAACTGAATTATTCATAGCCTGCATTATAAAGTTCAAAATGATATAAAATAACCCAAAATACATTTGAAGGCTTTTAATTCAAGAAAAAGGACACCAATCATACACAGTGGCGATTTATCCAAGAAGTTTTCATAGAACTAGAAGCAGACATCATAAAACAAGAACTGATATCGCAGACTTACAACAGGAATAAAGTGTATTTTTGAAGTACATTGCACTGGAACGCAACTCTTTCAACAATGTATCAGTCAACACAGATAGCCACAAGTTCTGAGTTTTATTTTGTCACTAGTGGACATGAAAGGTATAATGTTATCAGCTGGGGGCTTAGAGAGTTAGCTAGCTTTAAAGGCTATAAGAATTTAAAGGCACCCTGTGACCACTTGCAATTTATTTGTTATATGCATTGCAATGTTAGGAGATTTACCTGGAAACTTTTCTCATATAACAACACAAAAACAACTAAGCATTCACCCTTTCTACAAAGCTACAGAATGTTGCTATTTCCCAGATTTTCATAATTGGTGAAATTTTGAATAACTGCACATAGTGATGTGTTATGAGTCTCTGATATCTTGTATTTGACAGCAGTAGTACAATTTTACTGAATCCTTCCAGCAGAGATTCAAACATACTCTTCTTCATATTCTTACAAAGGCGACAAGTTTTTTTGTACCCTCAGCTTTTTATATTCTCACAATAACATCAACTACGAAGATACTGGTGTTCAGGGTCTGATCTTCCTAAAGCATGGCCTTGTATCTTTAATTGCCATACATAGTTGACTGTTCCTCCATTCTACATTTAGAAATGAAAGTCAATGCATAATAATAATTTGCATAAGTTGTTAGGGCACTAAGGTGCTGTCCAAGTAGAAAATGTTCTAAGTGCACATGATTTTATGTCATGTTTATACTCTGAACTGCCAGTGTCACTTATCTTTTTAGTTAGCATTGTTTGTTTCCTTTTTTAAAAAGTATATTTAAGTATATTTTTATTGATTTCAGAGAAGACAGGAGAGGGAGAGAGAGAGAAACATCAATGATGAGAGAGAATCCTTGATCAGCTGCCTCCTGTACGCCTCATACTGGGGATGGAACCCACAATCCGTGCATGTGCCCTGACCGGGAATCGAACCGTGACCTCCTGGTTCATAGGTCGATGCTCAACCCCTGAACCACACCGGCTGGGCAGCATTGTTTCTCCACTTTAGTAATATGCTTGTGAAGAATGCAGACCACACCACATCTTTCACTTTATCATATCTATCTTCTTCAGTGTTTTAAATAGCTTGCGAATGAATTCATTTAAGAATGCCTTATATGTGAGATAACTTGAGAAACACAAGAAAAATCACTTAACACAAATCTTTGTCTCTAACTGGTATAACAAAGTGGAGAATGCTATTCACGAAGCTTTCACACATTAGTATTAATTATAAGAGAACTTGTAGGTGTTACTGCAGGGACCTATCTTGACTGCCCTCAATAAATATTCCTTCCACCATGATATTACATGCCTGGTGAGCAGAGGTAGAAAGTCTTTACATGCTTTTGTGAGATAATGAAAATGGAAGAAGAAATAAGAAGCAGAGAAGCAGGCTGATCATGAACAAATTCCATGGAGAGTGTTTGAAGAGTAGATCCTAAGGTGAGGAGGTTGTTTTTTGTTTGTCTTACCAGCTTGGATGAGTAGGAAGAGGGAAGGTGTTTCACCTTTATTTGTAGGATGTTTATTTGTGAAGCATTATGGGAAACTCCTGCACAGCTTCCTTTAAGAAGATTTAGAGTAGAGATACATATTGGATCAAGGTGTCTAGGGTTGGTTGACTGTAAGGCTGGACCTGTTTCTATTTGAGTTATATTTGGGAGTGTCTCATCTGGGATTTGTACATAATGTGCAAAACCTCATTGCACATCCTATCTAATAATAGAGAAACATGGTAATTAGCGTACATCCGCTACCCTTTTCATTGGCTAATCAGGGCGATATGCAAATTAACCGCCAGCCAAGATGGCATCTAATTTGCATACTGCAGGCAGGGTGGGACAGTGCCAATGCCAGCTCGCCTTTATCAGGGTTGGTGGGTGTGACCCTGGCAATCAGGCACCACCCCACCCTCATCCGGCCCTCCCGGGGGACCTGGGGTTGGCAGGTGGGACCGCAGTGATCAGGTACCCGCCCCGGTATCCCCTGTGTGAAGGGACACGGGGCGGCAGCAGCGATCAGCCGGCCAGCACATCCTATGTGCCACCCAACCCGGGGTGGGTAGGTCGCCAGCAGCCTCAGTCAGTGCCTCAAGCCCCAGCAGCAGCAGCGGCAGTGGCAGTAGTGGTGGTGGTAGTGCCCTCGACCTGCCCGCCCAGGTGTGAGCGGCCCCAAGCGGGCAGTGCATTCCATCAGCCACTACCCGGGCGCACATGCATGCAGTTGAAGTCACCGGCACCTGCTTTCCCACAGGCCTGAGAGCCTCAGGCCTGTGGGAAAGCAGGTGCTGTGAGCTGGTGATCCCAAAGGCCTGACAGCCCGGCAGTGGAGGCGGTGGTGGGACTGGGGAGTGGGG
>NW_006284849.1:218920-219725 GCF_000327345.1 Myotis davidii
AGGAAGAGCCTGAGGGAGCTTCAGGAAGCTCTACGCAAAGCTGCACATTGAGAACGAGAGACTTCGTGAGGCCCTGACCCAGACCACGCTGTTGCTGGGGCAGCTCAAGGTGGAGCTGGGTCCCACCACACAGAGGCAGGAGCGCTTTGCAGAGAGGCCGGCCCTCCTGGAGCTGGAGAGATTTGAGCGCAGGGCCCCAGAGGGCAAGTCCGCTGAGCTGGAAGAGGAGCTGAAGGGCCTGTCCAGTCTCTGAGCTGACAACCAGTGCCTCAAGGATGAGAATGTGGCCCTGACCCACGTCATCAGCAAACTGTCCAAGTGACCCTGGAGGACTTTCCCCTGCACCCGCATTTATACAGCTGCTTCTCCCACAGGCACCCCTTCCCTGTGTGAACATGAGTGACAGGGCTGTCGAGGAGTCTCTGAGAAGCCATAACCTTCCTTGAGATCTCCAGGCTGGGAGGGGAGGACAGAGACCCCAGGAGCCAAGGGGACCATCTGAGGCCAGGATGGAGACAGGAGGCTGAGCCAGGTAGGGGGACCAGGGCTGCAGGCAGGACCAGGAAGGAACCAAGGACCAGGAAGTGCCAGGACCAGTAACCAGGACCAGAGTGGCCACCCAGAGGTCCCCTCTCACGTGTGCTGCCACCAGTCATCCCTCCAGCCCCTGAGCAGGGATCCTAGAATATGCCAAGCATCCTGCCGGCCTGGGCCAGGTGAGCCTGTATATAGGGTCCGTGTGCAATAGGAAGGGATGTCTTCTATGCTGCCTCCTTCCCATCGTTGTCCTGGGCAGGGGGAGAAG
>NW_006284849.1:219832-224175 GCF_000327345.1 Myotis davidii
CAGCAGCGGCGCCTGCGGCCCAGGAGAGAGTCAAGCCGCCAGCCCCTCGGTCTCAGGTGCTAATGGCTATGCCTGTGCCTGCGGCCCAGGAAAGGGATAAGCTGCCTGCCCTGGGGTCCCAGGCGCCAGCACCTGTGGCTGTGGCCTAGGCGAAGTTGCCCACCCATGGTCCCCTGTGGCTGCGACTGGCCCAGGCGAAGCCAGCTCAGGTCCTGGGTGCTTGCAGCTGGCCAGATGGAGGGAAGCCTGGGTGCCACGTGCCTGAAAATGGCCAGTGGAGGGAATCCTGGGTCCTGGGTGGAGGGCAAGGCAGAGGTGGTTAGGGGCGATCAGGCAGGTAGAGGTGGTTAGGGGTGATCAGGCAGGCAGAAAGGTTTAGGGGATCAGGCAAGCAGGCATAGGCTGTTAGGGGAGATCAGGCATGCAGGCAGGTGAGCGGTTAGGAGCGATGTCTGACTATTAGTGCAGGATCGGGCCTAAACCGGCAGTCTGACATCCCCCAAGGGGTCCCAGATTGGAGAGGGTGCAGGCCAGGCTGAGGGACCCCCTCTCCTCCCCCCCCCAGTGCATGAATTTCGTGCACCGGGCCTCTAGTAAGTATATAACGATCATTGAAATGAGCCAAGACTGCATTATTCACTCTTACTGTCCCACTCTTGCAAGGAAATTATTGTAAGACTTGTGTTCATTACACAATATTCTTTCATAGGATACAACCGATATGTAAAAGATCGTATAACTGATAAGGAGAATGTTTGGCCCTAGATGAAAAAAATTAGCTGTATAGAGGCTACTAAATTAAAGAAGCCTTTGTGAATGTCTTCATGAAAGTGAAAATTATTTTTTCTCTTAAAGCTACATGATACATATATATATACACACACATAGATGTATATTTATAATTTTATATACTGTACATTATATGCTGTATTTTATTGTGTTACATTTTGAGATTTGGGGATTTTGGAAGCATTGTAGCATATCCTTCTTTATGGAAAGATCTTCACTGAAGCTGGAGTATGTGGGTTAAATTTATCCTTGTACATCTATCAAAATAGCGAAAGTGCTGCCCGCATCTATTCTGATCAGAGTCACTACTACAATAAGGCATTTGCCCTGGGGTGTTAGAAAAGAGGTTCTAAAGAACCAGGTTCCTGCAGGCACATCCTATATAATAAAGAGATAATATGCAAATTGACCCTCACTCCACACTGTCACAAGATGGCTGCACCCACAGCAGAGGCAGGGTTCCCATAACGAGCCATAACAAGTGATCAGCAGGGACCTGAGGATGCGCCCCCTGTCCGGTGGGGCTTGATGGGGGATCTCAGGCTGCACCTCCCCACCCTGGCACTGGGCTGGGGGCCCTGAAGCTGTGCCCCCCCCACCCAGTGGGGCTTGACGGGGGACCTGAGGCTGCACCCCCGCTTGGTGCCGGGCTGGGGGACCTGAGGCTGCATGCTCCCATCCTGCAGGGCTTGACAGGGTGGGCCAGCTAGATCTGGATCTCACTCAATGGGGGTGGGGTCGGCCGTGTCTGGGTCTCACGCGATTTCGAAGTGCATGCGGGTGGGCGGGGACTTGACTCTGGGTTCTGTGGCATGCCTCAGACTCTGACAGGAGGAAGATTTTCATATACATTTTACTAATTTTTTTTTCATCTCTGACACTTCTATTATAGAGAAAGGGCAAATATCAATATTAAAATATTTCCTCTAATTAATCCCCCTTTAATGTGCATGGATTTAGTGCATTGGGCCACTAGTTTTATAATGAAAACTTACTGAATATTCTTGTACCCATTTAAAACAGGGGAGATATAGCTGAATTCTCACCAGGGGTAGAGCTAATCACAAGTGATGAATGAAAGAGACTAAAGTAGTAGTGCCTGACAAGCAATGAGATTATAGGGGAGACTAAGTACAGAAAATGATAAACATGGCCCTGGCCAGTTTGGCTAAGTAGATAGAACATAGGCCTGCGGACCAAAGGGTCCCGGGTTCAATTCCAGTCAAGGGCACGTGCCTTGGTTGCAGGCTCCTCCCCAGCCTAGGCTTTGGTGAGGCTTGTGCAGGAGGCAACCAATTGACATGTTTCTCTTACATCAATCTTTCTCTCTGTCTGAGAGCTCTTCCACTCTTCCTAAAAATCAATGGAAAAGTATCCTTGAGTGAGGAGTAACAAAACAAAACAAAAAAAGATAAAATGTTGCACATCTATCTCAAACCTGTGAAACTGGATGAGGTTCCAGGGGCCTGGAGTTAGGTGCATTTTCCAATACTAGTACTTGTATCGATCTCTTAAATTTGGTAGAATTAACTTTGATGGACACAGACTGACTTAATTTATCACAGCCTTCTGTTCTTGAGAGAAATTCTCTGCCCAATAGATGAAGACAAGCAAGCATGGCCTTGATAAAAGCTAAGTCACAAAGGGATAGTATGCTCTCTTTTTTTAAGGGATATAGAAGCAATAATTGTCCTAAAATCATAATGAGCTTATCTTCATTGCATACATTACAATGGTGGAAGATAGTTTTTAAAAAGTGCACAGATATGGTGAAGGCCTGGGAAGGGTGGGTGTGGGATGGAGGGGATCAATATGAAAAAAAGACAAAGGGGACATCTGTAATACTTTCAGCAATAAAGATAAAGATTTTAAAAATAGGCAGAGGACCTGTATAGACACTTCCCCAAAGAAGATATGAAAATTGACAAGAGACATATGAAAAAATACTCCAAGTCACTAATTATCAGAAAGATGAAAATTATGTGACTTTCTTCTCTACATTTTGGCGCATTATTCTGTACACAAGTACATCATTTCTCTAGTGATTTTTCTGATCCAGCAACAAAAGGGAAAATAAATTTAAAATTTTTCTTTAAAAAGTCAGAATACAGTCTTAGCCAGTTTGGCTCAGTAGATAGAGCATCGACCTGCGGACTGAAGGGTCCCTAGTTCAATTACAGTCAAAGGCCCATGCCTAGATAGCAGGCTTGGTCCCCAGTAGGGGACATGCAGGAGCAGCCAATCAATGATTCTTTGTCATCATTGATGTTTCTATCTCTCTCTTCCTCTCCATTCTTCTCTGAAATCAATAAAAAATATTTTTTTAAAAAGTCAGAATACAGCCCTTTTACTTGTGTTCATGCACTTTAACTCTAGAAGACCTCTTGGATGCTGAAAGAGGGTCCATTTACTGCTATCCTATCCAACATTCTAATAACAGCAGTTTGCTTTTCTGATTCCCTGAACTCTAGTATATTAGAAACATCAAGAGACTTTCAGCAGCAGGAACACATGTATAAAAAGTTGCCAATATTAAATCTAGGATGGAGACCAGAAATATATTAAAGAAGAGATTAGGATATATACCCAGAAGTGGTATTGTTCAATCATATGGTAGTTCTATTTTTAGTTTTACTGGGGAATCGCCGCACTGTTTTTCATCGTGTCTGCACCAATTTACAATCCCACTAACAATGTACAAGGGTTCACTTTTTTCCACATCCTTCGCCAGCATTGGCTATCTTTCATATTTTTGCAAATAGCCATTCCAACAAGTGTGAGACAATATCTCATTGACGTTTTGATTTACATTTCCCTGATGATCAGTGATGTTGAGCACTTACCTTCTTATGTATTTTTTGGCTATTTAAATATCTTCTTTGGGAAAATGTCTATTCAGTTCTTTTGTCCTTTTTTTTTGAAATTTTCAGCGGGTTTTATTTTTAAAAAAATATTTAATTTTATTTTTTCCATCACTATTGATCCCCTCTATGTGCTCCCCACAACCCCATAATCATCACACTGTCGTCCATGTTCATGAGTTCCCTATTCTTTTTTCTGGGGGAGAGGGTTGCCACTAAGTTGTTTATTACAACATTATTTATATAACCAAGACATGGAAACCACCTAAATATCCACTGACATATGGATCAGATGAATGAATAAAGAAAATATGGGCGATACATATATATCCATAAAAAAGAAGGAAATCACATCATTTGTGACAACATGGATGGACGTTGAGGGCATTATTCTAAATGAAATTCATCAGACAAAGACAGATATTGTATTATATCACTTATTTGTAGGATCTTAGAAAAACAAAGTCACAGAAACAGAAAGGATTGGTGGTTGCCAGGCAGAGTGGAGGGTGCGGTAATTGGGTGAAGAGAGTCAAAAGGTACAAACTTCCGGTTACAAGATACTAAGTCCTGGGGATGTTATGGACAACATGGTGACTATAATTAAGAATACTGTATTGTATATTTTCAAGTTGCTAAAGAGTAATCTTAAAAGTTATTATCACAAGGAAAAAAGAGTAACTATGTAAGGTA
>NW_006284849.1:224232-248136 GCF_000327345.1 Myotis davidii
AAAAAGAGATTAGAAACTTGAAAACTAGAGCAATGTAAAATTAATACAACTGATAATGTTTTAAATTAATGACAAAATACTCTTGCTCACTGCACTGTTTATAAAGGAAAGAGAAATAATTAAACATTTCAGAACAGCTTACATAAGAATAGCAAACAAATAATGTGGTTTTGGCTTTTGTTTTCAATAAAAGCAAATTTCAATACTTCTAAAAATACAGTGTTGTACGGCCTGAATTACCACCTGATACTAGAAATAATGCCATATGAATTATCGTCATAAATTCTTTCCTGTATAGGACATACAATTTCCTTAGAGATCTGCTGTTATTTTCTAGAATAGAGCTTCAGTGGTCTCAGTGGTTGTCATTATTTTTCAGATCTGAGTCTCTTGAACAAGATCTATGATTATTTAACGGAGAATTATTTAATCTCCAACTGGGCTTCATAGCGTTTTCACTTTGAATACTAACCTGGCATGACAGGCAAGATCCTGTATTCTTGCTGCATGTGAGCACGATGTTTAGCTCAGTAGAAGTCGTCCTTTGCATGTGTTTTTCACAAATAACCATGCTTTTCTTTGCTATACTGAATTTAATTTTCTTTTGAAACCCTATCCCAGGATTTCTTTCACTGAATTATTTTTGGAAATCTTTCCCAAGCCCTATTTCTTTATTTAACTGTATTATTGGTGCGTTTTGTTCCCTTCTTTCTCATTTGTGTTAACCACCATTTAAATACTCCACTAACTATACCAAGATAATGGCTATAATATGAAATACAATTCAGAAAAATATATTAGAACTTGAAGAAATAATTCAGCTCTTAACTTAATATGACTAAGAAGCTTTTTGTTTCTAAGAGAAAGATAACTTATATGTTGTATGTTACAAATAATAATTTAATTTAAACCTTGTATTTTTTTCCACTAGTAAATATATAAAGTCATATTTCTGTTAACATGAGTGCTGACATATTTTTGAAGTAATTCTAATTTAGTTTTATTTAGATTGCAAGTTAAAGACTATTTGGTCTTAGGCTGAATTTTTCTCTGCAGAAAAAAATGTTTTCAAGGTTGTTATTTTCTTAGATAGAAAATATAACCAACTAAGTAGGTAATTATTAAAATTTTAAGTCAATTACATACTGACCATGAAGACCTTGATATTGTGAGAAAATCAAATAGAAGGAATTTCAAATATTAATGCTGGTAAAAGATCTGATCTAGGAAAACTGTTTCACTTTTTGCTTTAGTTAAATTTGAGTCCACATAATGGGGAATAAATAACTCCAGTTCACTTCAGCAACAATGTGCCTCTACAGGGTGGATACTGGGGTTTGTCATAAAATTCAAAGGGAGGGAGCCCTTAAGGGAAACTCAGAACCAGGAATTTTAAAAGTTATAGACATGTAGGTGACCCTCTTCCATTCCATTCTTTCTGCTTCTCTGTTAAATTATTATGATATTTTTTAAAAATATATATTTTATTGATTTCAGAGAGAAAGAAGAGGGAGAGAGAGAGAAACATCAATGATGAGAGAGAATTATTGATTGGCTACCTCCTGCACACCCCACACCGGGGATTGAGCCTGAAACCCGGGCATGTAAGCTGACCAGGAATTGAACTGTGACTTCCTGGTTCATAGGTCGATGCTTAATCACTGAGCCATGCTAGCCAGGCATGTTAAATTCTTATGATCTTGAACATCATTTTTCTCTACGGCTTTTTGAAAATAAGGCAGAAGGCTCCTCCTCTAAGATTTGTGAGTCCCTCAGTTGCAATATTTACAGAACCTAATTGTATTGCAACTTCACATTCCTAAGAGAGAGAATCTGATTAAATCAGCTCAGGCCAGTTGTCCAACACTGGTCCAATCAATAGTATATAGAATAACTCCTGTACTGTTACCGTACTTTCCATAGCCTACATGGATAGGTACTGGGGTTGGGGCAATGCTTCATTGGCAAAGGGGCTCCTCTTAAATTGAGATCCTAGGTAATTACTGTATCTATATTATTACAGTTGTCAGTCAGAAGAAGTAATGACACTGAATATTCAAAGTATTGTACTCTTGTCATGTACTAGGAACTATGGTCAAAGCATCCCATTCATTATCTTGTGTTTTCCTCAGAAGGTCCTTATCTCTATTTTATCGATGAAGAAACTAAAAATTAGTACTGGCTAAATATTGTGCCCAAACTCTCAGAATGGTGTGGGGAAAATGACACAGATTTATAGGATATATATTTCTTTTCTTTTTTAAAAAAATTTAATATATATTTTTATTGATTTCAGAGAGGAAGGGGGTGAGAGAGAGAAACATCAGTGAGAGAGAATCACTGATCGGCTGCCTCCTGCATGCCCCCTACTAGGGATCGAGCCCACAACCCAGGCATGTGCCCTTGACCAGAATGGAACCTGGCCCCTTGGTCCACAGGCTGATGCTCTATCCACTGAGCCAAACCAGCTAGTGCGATATACATTTCTTTAATGGAGAAAAGATGGATGCTTATGAAAAAGAGGAGATCGTATGTGATCCCAAGGAGGATTTACTCCCCAGAGCTCCCAAAGTTCTTAATAGGGAGGTATAGGTGTGGGAGATACCATAGGAATTAACCTTGTCTTTCTCATAGCAGTTTTATGTCCTCTGGGTCCCTGAGCAACAATGGACTATTCTGCAAATTCTGACTACATGCCAACCTATTCACCGGCAGGAAAACAGCTGGGATGCAAAAACCCAAGTGCATTACTGTGTGTCCAGGGCAAGCTTAGGTGAAACAAAAACCAGTTTTCCAGGTGTGTCTCCTGGCAGGTCCCTCAAATGGTCCATCAGTGTTTCCATTCTCGGGCCACTGGATTCCTTGCCAAATGACTCTTGATTTTAGTGCTAAAGCTTAATACATATGTCTAATGTTTTTATTTATTTTTAAAACATTTATTTTTATTTTTATAGGAAAGAATGTTTTAAATACATTTTTATTGATATCAGAGAGGAAGGGAGAGGGAGAGAGAGATAGAAACATCCATGATGAGAGAGAATCATTGATCAGCTGCCTCCTGCACGCTCCCTACTGGGAATCGAGCCTGCAACCTGGGCATGTGCCCTTGACTGGAATTGAACAAGGGACCCTTCAGTCCGAGGGCCGACACTCTATCCACTGAGCCAAACTGGCTAGGGCAGTCTAATGTTTTTAAAGAAAATTTATACAGCTACTCTTTTATGGTAAGAAACCAAATCATTGCTGTCTAGTTGAGAACTGTTTCTAGCTGACACACTCACACACCAAACCACCTTAAAATAATAGAATTCAGGCACCCCACAGCTAAACTTTAATTATGTTGTCTGATAGTAGATTGCTATATTTTGTCATCGTTTCACTTGTGCCTCTATCAACATAATGTTTTATTGTTCCCTATTACAAACCCTGTTCGTTATTTATTGTTAAAGACTCAATAGTTGAATTTATACTCTGTCACGATAAATCATGCTCACACAGCTAATGCAGCATTAAAATGAAATCAGGCTTGCAATATTGTTAAGCCATATATATTAGAATGTTTGGGTGGATAGCATAGACCAGGCATTCCAAAACTGTCTCAAGTTATGCATACCATCAAAAACAATTCATTGAATGATCTAGGCTTCATGAATTTATTCCAAGTGTTCTGGAATTATCAAATAAGAGAAAAAACCATGTGCACAATAAGTATGTACTCCTAAAATGAACTTTTGTTGTTGTTAATCCTCACCAGAGGATTTTTTCCATTGATTTTTAGAGAGAGTGAAAGGGAAGGGAAAGACAGAGAGAAACATTGATGTGAGAGAGACACATCGATTGGTTGCCTCCTGCCCGCACCCCAACCAGGGCCAGGGAACCTGCAACCAAGGTACTTGACCTTGATCAGAATTGAACCAGGGACCCTTCAGTCCAAGGGCTGGAACTCTATACACTGAACCAAACCAACTAGGGCTGAAGATGAATTTTTTGAAAAACATACATAAGACCCTACACCTACATGGGTAAATGTGGGATTTGAAATTATATGAATAAGTGCTCAATATTTTTTTGTGTAAACTTGGTGTCATAGCAAGTGTTAAAATGGGCTTAGTCTCCAGTTCCGGTTCTCCAAAAGAAACTATATATATGAAATCAATGTTTAACAAGATCTATAACAATATATATATATATATATGTATATATATATACATATATATATATATATAATGCTGCTTAGAGTATGTAATGTGGAAATCAGCATACTGTGATGCAATTATTTATTTATAGTGATATCTTTCCTTTTTGAGATTTTTTCATATTTGGATAATTTGAGTTTAGCACATTTTTTGAGATCAGTTCTAGCATAGTGGGAAAACACATGGAAGCTTCTGAAATTGCCTCTCCCTCTGTGACCAAGAGCGTACATCAAGAGCGCTAATGCATCTGCAGCGTATGTTGAAAAGTATTGCTACCTTTAAGGATTGCTACCTTAAAGTATCGCTACCTTAAAGGCTACAGGGATGGGAGGGGGTCCCCATTATATTTCTGTTTAATTCACCATCTATACCTTGCAGAAATGACTTTAGATTATTAATATTTCAATAAGTAGTAGCCTTGATTGCAGCTACTGTGCTGGACATGGTATCATGGTTAGAGCAGATTAATATGGCCTCAGGTACATGGTATGTGACCATTGATTTGGAAAGTGTATTCTTTCCATTTTAATGGAAAAAGAAGATCAGTAGCAGTTTGAATTCATGTAGAACAGACAAATGAATTCATTAACAGTTTTGTTTCAGGGCTATGTTAACCTTACTGCTCTCTATCATGATAAAGTGTAAAGAGCACTATCTAGACTGCCATAGGACATCATATTGATTCATTACATCAATGATATCATGTTGATCAGGCAGAATAATCAAGAGGTGACTAGCACACTGGAGAGCTTGGTAAGACATGTGCAGTCCAGGGGATGGGATAGAAATCTGAGGAAGATTCAGGGGCCTATAGTATCTCAACAGTTTTTATGGATACACTGCCAGGACATCACCTCCCAAGTGAAAGAGAAATCATTACATCACGGATCTCCTATCATGAAAAAGCAAGTGCAGTGCCTTCTTCAGGTTCTGTAGGAACCATATTCCATATGTAAGGACATTGCTTTGGCCCGTATACTGGATGACACAAAAGATTGCCAGCTTTGCCCGGCCAGTGTGGCTCAATGGTTGAGCATCGACCTTTGAACCAGGAGGTCAGGGTTCGATTCCCAGTCACAACACATGCCTGGGTTGCGGGCTTGATCCCTCTTGTGGGGCATGCTGGAGGCAGCCAGTCAATGGCTCTCTCTCATCATTGATGTTTCCATCTGTCTCTTCCTCTCCCTTTCTCTTTGAAATTAATAAAAAAACATAGTTTTTAAAAAAAGTGTTCTGCAGCAAATTCAAATCTTAATATTAGCATCTGTGCTATTTGGGCCTATGGTTTGCTGGACCCTGTGATGTTGGAGGTATTGGTAGTGATGAAAGATGCTGTCTGAGAGAGAAGGAAAATATGGTTCTCCCCCAAAAGAAACTGAAGTATTGTTACCTAAAAAGGAAAAATGGATGCTGGACATGAAAGAACAAACAGATGTCCAGCACATCCCTATTGTAGTCATGGCAACCTTGAAAATTTCTGATTTTTTTATTGGTTTATATCTTAAAGGTCAAATTGTTTTTCTCAATGAGCACTTTTGAAACTTTAGAACACATTTGAACATAACGTATCAACATAATTTTCAAAGCATGGTTTACTAACAGGATACTAAATGTTTTTGTAAATGACTACATGCTGTGTGAATGCTTTCATATTTTGATCTGTCAAAATAGCTTATCAAAGTTATAATCAAAATGGGAATGTTTATCAAAAATACACATATTTTTGAAATTTTTCTCTGCACTATGATTAAACCCAGAAATAAAGTAACATATTGCATAGCAGATCACTATCCAATTAATATATACCTTTGAAAAAGTAACCAAGGAATAGATTCACTGGCCCCTGACTTTGCAACTTAAGAAGTCTGCACTATATGCTAACTCTTCAGCATAATTCTAATAAAAATAAAACTTTTGTTCATTACCACTTTTAAGCTTTTTCTAATTAACTCTGAATAGAATCACTGAAAAATAGATCAGAAGAGAATATTAAAATATTGAGTTCTTAATTCTCTTAAGTCTACAATATTTGAATATCTACAATGTCATTAGAACCTCTTAAAGTTTATGAACTTCGGAAATAAATAATAAAATAAATGGCAGTAGAAACTTCCATTTTCCTTCATATTCCACGTGTATATTGGTGTTTTTACCTTTTTATTTTAAAAAAAAACTATATAGAGAGCTAGATAATAATGCAGACAGATGATACAGCTTTTAGATTTATGGAGTAAAGAGCAGCAATATGATTGTCTAAGAAAATTGTTTTAACTTTCCAGCTAGACTATATTGTAAAAGTAAACATAATACATTATTAGTATTCTTTTTTCCTTCTTAGTGACATAAGAGTGAATGCTTGCTTTATTCACTGTTTCTTTAAGTGAAAAAATACACATGAATTTTCTATAGAAGAGTTTGTGGTTGGTGATACTATTGCTAAAATTTCTGGTATTATTGCATTATTAGCATTCTCTCAGGTTTTTAAAAAATATTCCAAAGTGTTGAAATATAGTGTTCTTTTTGGCCTTCCCAAGAGTGAATCATTCTCCGTTAGAAAGTACATTACGTTTTTTGTTTTCCAAAATATCAACTGTAAGTCATAATATTAGTATAATGATAAGTATGTCAATTATCTAAAAGTTGGAAATATAGGTCTGTACTGTCTATGAGAGTTGAAATAATTAATTCTGCTAGAAAAAATGAAAGTAGCAGATAGTTGTTCATTATTATTCCAGTTATGACTTGTTTATGTACAAAAAGAGTAATTCAACTCAAATTAATTTAATCCAATATAGAAGTTTATTTACTTATCCAAAAGGAACATGGACTTGGATTCAGTCATAACTGAATACAAAGTTTACACAGTGTCATCAGTTCTTTCTCCTCTTACCTTCCACTTTTAAAAAAATCTTTTTATTGATTTCAGCGATAGGAAGGGAGAAGGAGAGGGAATCATTGATCAGCTGCCTCCTATATGCCCCCTGCTGGGGATCAAGCCCACAACGCTGGTCTGTGCTCTGACTGGGAAGTGAACAGTGACCTCTTGGTTCATAGGTCAATGCTCAACTACTGAGCCACCCTAGCCAGGCTTTCCTTCTACTCTTGCCACCATATCTTATTATGGTGATTCTCTCTGTCAGGAGGATGGAATTGCAGCCAAAAGCCTAGACTCATAATCTACAGTTTAATGAGCCCCTCAAAAAGTAGATTTTTTTTTCATGATAGCAATGGGGAAATTGTCATGGGGAAGACTGCTGGGTCACACCTGGTCTTGCAGCAACCATTGGCTTGGAGAAAGAAAAAGTTGAGGGCACAATTAGTCTTATCAAAACCACATAAAATGTATTTCCCAAAGAGGAAAAATACATTCTCCTAGAAGGAAGATAAACTCCTGGACAGATGAGGAAAAAAAGCAAAACTCAACCAAGCAAACTAAAAAATATTATACACTACAATAATGGAAACATCATCCTATATAACAAAAGCCTAATATGCTAAGTGTCTGGTCATCCTGTCATCCATTCAACCAATCAAAGTGCAATATGCTAATGATATGCTAAGGCCACTCAACCACTTGCTATGATGTGCACTGGCCACGAGGGGGCAGATGCTTCAACCAATAGGTTAGCTTGCTGCTGGGGTCTGGCTGATCAGGACTGAGTGAGACAGACGGGACACCCCCTGGAGCCCTCCCGTGGTCCCTCCCCAGCTGGCCAACCCCCCATGTCTCTCCCAGGCCCCAATCATGCACCGGTGGGGTCCCTTGGCCTGTCCTGTGCCTTCTCGCAATCTGGGACCCCTTGGGGGATGACAGAGAGCCGGTTTCGGCCCAATCCCGCAGGCCAGGCTGAGGGACCCCACTGGTGCACGAATTTGCGCACTGGGCCTCTAGTTTTATTTATAATCCATGAACTCTCTTGAACTGAAGTCTCAAGCTACACTGATTAAATACATAAGGAGCAATAAATTTGGAGGGTTTTCATAGCTAATTTTTTTGCCCCTTTAATAGTTTGGAAGTCAGTAGTCTGAGTTAGCTCATGAAAATCACAGACTGATATCATTTCTAGAGTTTCAGGAACTCACCGTTTCTAACAAGGCCATATCCCTGACTAGTGAGTTCCTCTGTTTCTCAGGTACATAGATTTCCCTCCTTTCCATCATGAATAAATAGGTATTTAGAGAATTGGGAGGAAAGTTCCTTCTGTCTAGTAAAACATGAAATGTGCAGACCTATGTCTGGTCTTCACTGTGGGATAGGGAGAATTCAGGGAAATGGGTGCTCTATACATTTTTTGGCTTATACATTGTCTCCCAATAAATCCTGTTTGATGTCTGCGCTACCTACCTGGTGCTTTGCCTAACATGGTTTAAACATTTTTTTAAAATATATTTTATTGATTGTTTACAGAGAGGAAGTGAGAGATATAGAAAGTTAGAAACATCGATGAGAGAGAAACATCGATCAGCTGCCTCCTGCACATCTCCTACTGGGGATGTGCCCGCAACCCAGGTACATGCCCTTGACCAGAATCGAACCTGAGACCTTTCAGTCTGCAAGCCGACGCTCTATCCACTGAGCCAAACCGGTTTCGGCTAAACATTTTTTTTGGGGGGGGCCTTCAAAAGCTATGAATTGAGTTGATTTAACATTTTCGCAGAGCAGTCAACATGCTTCCCTAATTTGCTTACTCAGGATCATGATATATTTGGGAAAATAAAACATGTTGAAAAGAACCATCCATTATTTTACCTCCTTTGTCAGCATTATGCTTTTTTACATGTTTCTATTGCAAACCCTCTACTGATGTTTTCATATTCCCAAAATATCCAGTTGTCTGCCACCTAGTGACTAGTCCACACGTTAGTTAACTGCTCACTTATTTAATATTTTCTACTTAGAGTCTTTTTGAAAATGATTGCCTTTTCATGATTTAGACAATCAGTAAAGGGATTGCTACCTTTTATGAGACAAGGACAGTAAATAATTATCTCAAGTGATATTTAAAAAAAACAATGCTTCTTACATAATGTGGAATATAAATATACACTATTTCATAAATAAAACCATTTTTTGTGCACAACTTCTGTTATTTATAGTTCTAACATATGGCAGCATTTTCTGTTGTAATATCCTATGGCTTAGAAACTTTGTAGAGGATGATTAGGTACATTTTTTATTCCAGGATTGGTTGCAGAAGTTATAAAGCTTTTAGAAAAACACAGGAACTTAGAGAGAAAACTCAATAAAATACGCAGAATGAATTTTCAAAATAAAATTACAGAATTAACTTTGAAGGACACATATAGGTATATGAACAATACACAGTAGAATGAAAGACATTCATTTCCCATTTGTCACAGTGGGATCATAATCTAGATTTCTAAAGAGGATACACAAGAAAGAAGCTACAAAAGAATTTAAAAAATATAACAAATGAAGAAGTGCAGTGCATGGGAGCAATATAGCATAAGAGTGTCTATTAGAGTAGAAAAGTAATAGATCCAGTTTGGACTCTGGTTACTAGGTCGGGGATTACGTGCAGATTATTTAGGTTCTTTGAAACAGTTTATCAGCAAAATGAAAATAATAATAAAATCTTCATAGACTTTTTAGGTGCATTAGACACAAAGAAATATGGCATTTGTTGGGGTTAGATATAGACATATCTCCACGTGTGCCCATCCCCATAGTCATACATCTTGGAGCGCAGATGGAGCCTTTATATTAATTAGAAAAAATGATCCTTACTCCAGGCAGATGCAGCTCTGCCCCATGAAATAAATGATGTTTAGAAGAGCTTGGAATTGATTTCAACTCTCACTTGCCCTCTTGCTAGTTGTGTATGTAAAGTGAACAACTAGAACATTTCTTCAGGCCTAGCTCTCCTGGCTATTGTGGATCCTGTTAATACTAATGGAAAAGAGGGAAGCAAATTAATAGTAATTTGTTTTGCAATATTATTGTTCATAGACCAAAAGGAAACAACCTCTAGAGAAAGGCTTAGTTTTGTTAACAATAAAGACTACCCAAATGCGTAGCCTTTTTGTTACAATGTTGACAAAGACTGAAAATAACTCTTTTTCTGATTAAACCCATACAAATTTTAAATTTTATTTGGAAAGCTGGCTCTATAAGATATAAATCAATTTTACATAAGAGGTTTTAATAGTAAGTGAAGAAAGTGTGGCAATGCTGATATGAGTAGAGTGAGGTTACTTTATGGCAGGTTTAATTAACTTCTATTGTGAATCTCCAAACAGGGCTAAGTCTTGCAAAATTTCTCCAAAATAATTGACAATGGAAACAACTTCTATTGCTTAACAGTGAAGATGCCCGGCCAGCATGGCACAGTGGTTGAGCGTCAACCTATGAACCAGGAGGTCATGGTTTGATTCCCAGTCAGGGCACATGCCCAGGTTGTGGGCTCGATCCCTAGTGTGGGGCATGCAGGAAGCAGCTGATCAATGATTCTTTCTCATCATTGATGTTTCTATCTCTCTCTTCCTCTCTGAAATCAATCAAAATATATTTTTTTAAAAAAACAATGAAGAACAATTTCACAGCAAAAACAAGAAAAAAGAAACATAGGCAAAGTCAAAAGAAAAAAAGACAATCTTTGAGAAAAGATTGATATACTTTGGAAAATAAAAAATGTTCATAATGAATAATATCCTAATAAAAAATGTAAATGATAAAGATTGAAACCAAGAAACATTATGGGAAGAATGGGAAGAAGACATGAAGAATTTTATATTTCAAAACAACTTTAAAGAGACATAAAATTGTTTTTAAACTTGTGAAAAGATGTTAAATTTTGCATATAATGAGAAAAATGTAAATTCAAACTACACTGACAATTTCTCACACACACAATACCAGGTGTTGTCAAGGATGTATGCAATGGGAATTGTAGAAAGGTATTAGTAAGAATATAAATTGTTTAATGTACTCTGAAATACAGTTTGATATTATCTACCAAGTGAAGATATTCTTGCCTTATGACTGAGCAATTCTACTCTTACATCTATACCTAGAAGTGTAGGGACATATATAGCAAACAACATATACAAAAAAATATGCTGAGCATCATTATTTGTAGTATCTCAAACTCACTGAAAAGTAAAATGGAAAAATAAATTATGGTAAGTCAAGCAATGAAATACTATGAAACATGAATATGAATGAATTAGAATTACATGCATGTTTCCCATAAACATAATGCTGAAAAAATAAACCTAGACACTTCTTCTAGATTATTCCATTCAATTAGCATAACAATTAGGTACACATAAATCAGACTGTTTAAGGTTCCATTCTTAGGAGGTAAAACTATGTATACTGAAAAGAAGGAAATAACTACTATACAATTCAGATGATCTTTATAGGAGAGAAGTGGTGATCATGACAGGATCTGAATGAGGTTTTGAGGTTGATGGCTTTATTTTAGTCTTTGATCTTGAAGGTCAATGAACAGGAAGTTCACTGTATGAGAAAGGACTGAGCTGTAAATTCCTGCCTTGTATATTTTCTTCAGTATATATGATAGTTCACAAATAAAATGTGATTGAAAAACAAAATAATCGGTTGAAACATAATCCTATCTAATAATAGACAAACATGGTAATTAACCATACCTTTGCTACGCCTCCCATTGGCTAATCAGTGTGATATGCAAATTAACCACCAACAAAGATGGTGGCTAATTTGCATACTGCAGGCAGGGTGGGACAGTGCCATCTGGGCCTGCTATCTGCAACCTGGGGCGGCGGGCATCTGTTTAAGACCCGACCCGGGGTGGCTGGGCAGGACAGCAGCGACCTGCCAGCCCGCCCAGTGTCCTGTGTGTGACCCGACCTGGGGCGGCCATGTGCAAGACCCAGGGCAGTGCCCCAACCCCCGGATCGGCCCTGCCGAGTGCCCAACCCAGGGCAGCTCCCCACCCCCCAGATTGGGCCTGCCATGTGCACAACCCGGGGAGGTGGGGCAGGCACCGAGTGATCGGGCCTGCCATCTGCCACCCGGAGAGCGGGCCTAAGCCAGCAGGTAGTTATCTCCTGAGGGGTCCCAGACTGTGAGAGGGCACAAGTGGGGCTGAGGGATACTCCCCCGCCAGT
Source organism: Myotis davidii (assembly GCF_000327345.1). Classification (NCBI taxonomy): domain Eukaryota; kingdom Metazoa; phylum Chordata; class Mammalia; order Chiroptera; family Vespertilionidae; genus Myotis; species Myotis davidii. Next base: position 236,544 of record NW_006284849.1, read on the forward strand.
GCACAAATTTTTGTGCACCAGGCCTCTAGTCCTCTAATATTTGGAATTGCTCCAATTATGGGGAAGCTCTTGCTTAGAATAAGGAAGTTATAAATGTATTTGCCAATGACAAGAGATAGGCTTCAGTGACTGGTGGTTGAAAACTGTGCTCACTGCTGGAAGATTTTTTGCTCATAATATAGTCTACATTTCACACCATTTAGTTTTGGGGCTACAAGAAATGGATGTCTTGGTGACAACAGGAAGGGCGGGGGCGTGTTTCATAAAACTGTGGACAGATTTCTTCCATTGCCCTTCAGGGACAGAAAAACTCAGTAACCCTAGAACATATATTTTAATGTAAAAAAGATTACACAACAGCCTGAGTAGAATTTCTTTTATGATGAATTAGTCACAGTCTTTTCAAATAGCAAGAATATACCCCTCATGCAACCTCTGAGAAAATAATAATGTAGATTTAACACATATGAACGTGAAAGGATTAGATTTCCTTGCAAACCAATCTTGTTCAAGGTCTGCCTGTTAAAGATCCAAGAGCTAAAGTTACCACAGTGAGTTGCTTCCTGAAGAAAGGAAGAAAACACTTAGACAGTAATTTGAATATTCATCTAGTATCTCCTGCTAGATATTCTCTATGTGCCCTCACTGAAGTTATCTCATTCAATATGGATGATCAACCAAACATCAGAATTGTTTTCTAAACTTTACAGATGAGATTATTGAAACTGAAAGTATCTTCTCTAGTCACACACTGAAAGAATTGGAATGTTTGGATCTCAAACAGTTTTTTCTGACCTTAGAACATTTTTTTGTGCCTACTTGCTACTTTAGCAAACTATGTTCTCAGGGTTTATCATTCACTATGTGGATAGGAAAATGGAAGTCATGTTGTTAGGGGCAAACATAGAGCTACATGTATAAGACCAGCTACAATTATAAGAAATGTTAATCATGCTCTATTAACCAGGATGTTCTGTTCTGATTAAAGAAAGCACATCTCACCTGGCTGGGAATTGTATGCCCTGAGACATGGGAGCTAACATCAGAATGCAGCCCGTCCTCCTTTCCTGAGAACTGCCTATTATTATGGAAAGATTTACAATGGCAGGGCTGACACAATCTAGTCCCGGGGGCACCCTCTCTTTAAAATCCCACCCCCTATTGCCTGTAATCTGGTCTTGGAGGTGCCCACCCTCTGCGACCCTCCTCTCCCCAGCCCACATTACTTCAGCTGGTTTATGGTGGGGTGCAAAGCCGATTTTTGTGGATGACCTGCTTCTCTCCCATACTGCAAGCATTATTGGAATAAGTGCTCATATCTGATTCAACCCTGTCTCTGCTGAATTGGCTCAAATAGTAACAAGGCAGTCTAGACCACTAGGTTGTCCAGTTACAATGTCACTTTTCATGAAAGGAGTTTTATATGGGAAGCCAGTCAAATTGTTAGAAGAGCTGACAAAACAACAGGGTGAGGGGTGACAGCCCAGAGGTTATCCAGTACAAGGTGTTGCTGCCATTACTAGGGCTGGAGGGACAGTAGAAGGAGCTGATGTTACCAGAGTCCAGGGCCTGAGTTCCTTTTATGGGAGCTGGAAACTTGAAGGAGGGTCTGTCTGAGGGGCAGCACAGCTGGCAACCAAGGAGAATCTGGAAATCTGAAGGAGTGTCCACCTGGGAGGAGCTGGATTCCTAGAATGAGCTGCAAAGTTGGAGCTGGGACTTCGGAGGCAAGCTCTGCTGAGTGGCAGCTGCAACCAGAGTCACTGAAGACACTGGTCGAGATTCCTCCAGAAACTGAGAGAGAAAGACTAACCTTGGATTTTCACTTCCAGTCTCCAGTGCCTCCTGTTTGCAGGGCCCCCAAAGAACCAATTTGATGGAGATCTTGGAAATGTAGTTTGCAGAGGCCGTCCCTCTAAGGTCAGTGGTGTAGAGCAGAGTGCAGGAAAGTAGGGGAGGAAGTAGATCAAAGTGAACAGGAAAAGTTCCAAATCTCAAGGCTAACATTCTAGCCTACTTCAGATTAAACCCGCCCCAAGCAGAGATGGCAAGTAGAAATTACCTACAATATCTAAGCAGGCTCATGTTAGAATAATTTATTTAATATGTAATATTTATTTTGTTTCCCAAGAACTCATTCTATTACTTGAATAATTCCACCCTTGCTGCATTAGTTAGCAAGCAATCTAAATAGTATATAGAATGAGAAAACAAGCTGAAATGTAAGAAGCACAGAGAGATGTCTGCTATCACATAGGGTTGATTAAAAGACATATGTAGATGAATGTGGAGAAGAGTCTAAAAATAAGTCTATATCTTAGCATTTCCTGATAATGCTCATAAGGGACATTAATTTGAATGACAATTCCAATTGTTGGTTTTGTTAATGTCTGAATAGTGCTTTTAGAAATTCTTCTTTATATATAAAGTAGCAGGTTATAATTAGGGGGGGATTTCACATTTGAAACAAAAGAATTGATTTCTAATTCTAGGTGGAAGAAAAAAGAGACAGCACCAAGAAATTCAAGACAAAAAAGAAAAATGTCATGAAAGACATGGGAAAAATACAGGGCTGGTATTTCATGAGAAAACATGAGTGATACAAAGTTTATGCTTTCTTTCCTATTATCCAAACTGATAAAATCTAGAAAGAGGGATATCAGGAATACCTGGCAAACTTTTTTTTTTTTAAAAAAAAAAAAGCTTTATTGCTGAGAGTATTATAGATTTTTGGCCTTGTTTCCCCCATTGCCCCCTCCACCTGGTTGAGATCTCACCCCATTTTATTGTTCCTTCTCTCTCTCCCTCTCCCTCTCCCTCTCTCTGTCCCTCTCCCTCTCCCTTTCCCTCTCTTTCTCCTTCTTCTCCTTTTCTTCAAGAATATTCTTTACCATTTCATGTAATACTGGTTTGCTGGTGATGAACTCCTTTAGCTTTTTCTTTTCTGTGAAGCTCTTTATCTGACCTTCAATTCTAAATGATAGGTTTGCTAGGTAGAGTAATCTTGGTTGTAGGTCCTTGCTATTCATCATCTTGAACATTTCTTTTAAAAAAAATATTTTATTGATTTTTTACAGAGAGGAAGGGAGAGGGATAGAGAGTTTGAAACATCGATGAGAGAGAAACATCGATCAGCTGTCCCCTGCACACCTCCCACTGGGGGTGTACCCACAACCAAGGTACATGCCCTTGATTGGAATCGGACCCAGGACCCCTCAGTCTGCAGGCTGATGCTTTATCCACTGAGCCAAACCGGTCAGGGCACCTTGAACATTTCCTGCCAATCCCTTCTGACCTGTCTAGTTTCTGTTGAGAAATCAGCTGACAGTTGTATGGCCACTCCCTTGTAGGTAACTAACTGTTTTTCTCTTGCTGCTTTTAAGATTCTCTCTTTGTCTTTAACCTTTGGCATTTTAATTATGATGTGTCTTGGTGAGGGCCTCTTTGGGTTCATCTTGTTTGGGACTCTTTGTGCTTCCTGGACTTATAAGTCTATTTCTTTAACCAGGTAGGATAAGTTTGCTGTCATTATTTCTTCAAGTAGGTTTTCAATATCTTGCTCTCTTTCTTCTTCTAGAACTGCCCAAGATGAGAATTTTGGTACACAAACCGGTCAGGGCACCTTGAACATTTCCTGCCAATCCCTTCTGACCTGTCTAGTTTCTGTTGAGAAATCAGCTGACAGTTGTATGGCCACTCCCTTGTAGGTAACTAACTGTTTTTCTCTTGCTGCTTTTAAGATTCTCTCTTTGTCTTTAACCTTTGGCATTTTAATTATGATGTGTCTTGGTGAGGGCCTCTTTGGGTTCATCTTGTTTGGGACTCTTTGTGCTTCCTGGACTTATAAGTCTATTTCTTTAACCAGGTAGGATAAGTTTGCTGTCATTATTTCTTCAAGTAGGTTTTCAATATCTTGCTCTCTTTCTTCTTCTAGAACTGCCCAAGATGAGAATTTTGGTACACTTAAAGTTGTCCCAGAGGCTCCTTACACTATATTCATATTTTCTTAATTCTTTTTTTTTCACCTCTGACTGGGTGTTTTTTGCTTCTTCATATTCCAAATTGCTGATTTGATTCTCAGAATCCTCTACTGTTGAATCCCTGTAAATTATTCTTTATTTCAGTTAGTGTATGCTTAATTTCTGACTGGTCCTTTTTCATGTCTTTGATGTTTTCACATCATGTTTTTGATGAAATTTTCACTAAGATCTTGAAATTATTACTAAGTCCCTTGAAGCTCTCACTAAGGTCCTTGAGCATCCTTATAACCATTGTTTTGAACTTTATATATGATACTTTGCTTGCTTCTATATCATTTAGTTCTTTTTCTGGAGATTTCTTCTGTTCTTTCATTTGTGACATTTTTTTGTCTCTATATTTTGGCTGCTTCCCTGTGTTTGTTTCTATGTATTACATAGAACTGTTATGTCTCCTGGAATTGGTAGGGTGGCCTTGTGTAGTAGTTTCACTGTAAGGCCCAGTGGCTCAGCCTCACCAGTCACCTGGGCTGGGCACTCTAGGAGCACCACTGTGTGTGCTGTGTGCACAGTCTTGTTGTAGTTGAGCCTTGATTGCTGTTGTTGTCACTGGGAGTAATTGACAACCACGCAAATTGGCTGTGGGAACCAGCTGTGACCATAGTGGAAGAGCTGCTGTGCAGGAGACATCCCTATGGAGCAGGTCTTGCTTCAGTGGGGCTTTGGTGCTCACTGAGTCTACCCCATGAGTGCATCACTCTTGGATGTGTAGAGCTGTAATATGGTGTGGTCTGAAGCTGTCCACTGGCTCTGGGTGCACTGGCTCTGGGACCCCTTGAGGTGCAAAGTTAGGCACTGCCTGTGCCCCACCTGAGGCTATCCTTCAGAAGCTACAGAGTGATCTGCAGATGGCTGCTACTTGTGTGTTGGACTTGGAAGAGCTCAGGAGAGGCCAAGCTGTGAAGCAAGGCAGGCTGTTGCTAGTGCCGGGCCTGGGACCTCTTATTAAGTGGTGTGGGGCACACTGGTGCCAGCTGCTGCTTGTTTGAGAGATTTTAGGAATGTTTGAAGCCTGAACCAGGATAGGCCATTCATATAGAAAAGTCACTGCAAACAGCTTGGGTGGGGCTGCAAATTGGGTGGGGCAGGGTCTCAGGGAATCACCAGGGTGGAACGAACAGTGTAAGTCATGTTTATGGAGTCTCAGATAAGGTGCCTGCCAGTCAGCTCCGTGGCTAGACAATCCAGCTCCTCCCCATACGTCCATGGATTCTTCCAAGCTGCTGCTCCAGCGCTGGATCTCAGAGGGAGCATGTCTGAGTAAATATGTATGCCATCCTTTTAAGAGGAATACCTGGGTCTCCAGCAGCCTCTGTGACACTCAGCCACAATCCCCACTGGTTTTTACAGCCTGAAGTTATGGGGGCTTCTCTTCACTGTACTGGAACCCTGGGTTGGGGGTCTGGTGTGAGGTTCCTTGCTTCTCACGAGTGGTCTCCACAGCCTAGATATCCTTCTCAATTAAAATAAACACCATACATGGGTGTCAGATCAGCCCATTCTGTGCCTCTGTCCCTCCTCCCAGTCTCAGTGTACTTTCTTCTTTACTTCTCTAGTTGTAGGACTTCCAATTTGCCCGATTTCGGGAAGTTCTGAATGATGGTTGTTCTGTAATTTTGATGTGGTTGTGGGAGGTGGTGAGCACTGAGTTTACCTATGCTGCCATCTTGGTTCTTCTCTTCCTGGCAAACATTGAATATATAATTTTTCTTACAAATACCTAGCTAATGCTATTCAATAGAACTTTAGGAGATGGTGCAATAGTTTTCTGTTTTATCCAATAGAGTAGCCACTGGCCACATGTGGCTATTACGTGCTTAAATGTGGTTGTTGTGACTGAGAACCAATAATTCCATTTTGATTGAATTTTAATTCATTTTTCATTTATATAGCACCTGCAACCAATGACTACATTTTTGGACAGCACAGACCAATGCCTTTGTTCATGCTTGATAGAAACTTGTTTTCCTTCCACAATGAATAACTTCAAAGACAGTTTTGAAGCACTGAGGTAAAAAGTTGATTCCTTTCTACCAGTCAGAACAGCTAAATTATCCCTGGCGAGGTCACAGTCAAATTTCTCTCATATTCATCTACCTTCTAAATGGATAGTAAGTTATTTAGAATTAAAGTGCAGCCATTTCTAAGGCTAAGATGGGCATTTGTTCCCTACTTTATATCCTTTAGTGTATGCTAAGAAGTTATTATAACAGGTGGGGGCTAAATAAGTATTTTATGATAGCATTTTGAAGCACTCAGAAAGCTCCATTATGATCTACAGTGCCATACTGAAGGCAAAATAAAGCTAAAATATAAAAGTTGCTTTTTTCATCCATTCAGTTCATTGAGGTCCAGCCACTTCTCACCACTTCTATGCCTACCACTTTCAAATCATTGTCTATTGCCTGGATTATTTCAATAATCTCCTAAATGGTGTTCTGCTTCTATTCTGTCCCTCTTCCAGTCTCTTTTCAATGCTGTGGCCAGTGTGATATTTTAAAACAGAAATTAGATCATGTCACTCCTTTTCTCAGGTTCCTCCAGTGACTCCATTTTATTTTATTCAAAGTCAAAGTCAAAGTTTACAATGGCCTGTGAGGCCTTATATGGATGGTCTGGACCCCCATTCCTCTGATCTTATCTTCAGTTTTCTCCCCCTATTCACTCTGCCCCAGACACAGCTGCTTCCCTGCTATTACTAACTTGAGGTACCCTCTTGCCTTAGGGCCTTTGTACTGGCTGTTTTCTCTGCCTAGAACTTTCTTCTACCAGAATATCTTCTATCTTCTCCATGGCTGTCTTCTTCCCATGGATTTTTTTGCTCAATTTTCAATTCTTCTTAGATCAGTGATGGCGAACCTATGACACGCATGTCAGAGGTGACAAGCGAACTCATTTTTTTGGTTGATTTTTCTTTGTTAAATGGCATTTAAATATGTAAAATAAATATCAAAAATATGTCTTTGTTTTACTATGGTTGTAAATATCAAAAAATTTCTATATGTGACACGGCACCAGAGTTAAGTTAGGGTTTTTCAAAATGCTGACATGCCGAGCTCAAAAGGTTCGCCATCACTGTCATAGATGTTACTCTGACCACTTGATTTAATTCTGTCCCCTAGGCACCTCCCATGCCTCCTGATTTCCCTAATCTTTTTCTTTTTGGTTTCCCTTTTTCTACAGTATCATCAGCATTAACATACTAGAGTATTTATTTATGATGTTTATTTTTCACAGTCTACCTTTCTCCAATAGAACAAAAACTCCAGGGAGGCAGCAAATATTCCTTGTTTTATTCATTGCTATATCCAAAACACTGTGAAAAGTGCCTAATATTTAAAAAAATACTTTATTAAAGTTATTAAATATATTAGCAAACGTTTATTAATCAAGATCATATGTCTAAGATTTATAAATGTGTGTAATGATTTCCATGAATTTAACTTTTGTGGGTAAATATATCTGATTGTTAATGTAACATGAAAATTGCCACATCAGAATTTTCTAAATGAAATGTCATGAAGTTTCTTTAGTAAATTTTAATTTGTTTCAAAGTGTTTTAATAGTGATATAAAATCCTAGATGTGTTCAATTGGGCTGAGATAATGATATTAGAGAAAATTCTAATTTTCTTGATGCCCAAGCCCTTCCATCTTTAATTTTCATACTTGAGGCACTTCATTAAAATACATGTTGTATTTAATTTTCCAGGAAATCTCAGAGCATAAAAGATGTATATGCAAAGCAATTTCCAGTTAAACTAGTTGAAACTTTAAAAATGTAAGCCCATATCTTTTAAGTACAGCCTGTGTCTTTTCTCAAAGTGAGATATGTTTGCATGGGTCAAAGTAACTCAGAATAAACAAACAGTCAGAGTACCTTTAACTTTTAATTTTTTTATTGATTTCAGAGAGGAAGAGAGAGGAAGACAGAGAGACAGAAACATCAATGATGAGAGAGAATCATTTACCGGCTGCCTCCTGCTCTCCCCCTACTGGGGATCGAGCCTGGGCATGTGCCCTTGACTGGAATCGAACCCAGGACCCTTCAGTTTGCAGGCTGACGCTCAGTCCACTGAGCCAAACAAGCCAGGGCAGAGTACCTTTAACTTTTGTTTTGTGCTCCTGTCTCCTAAACCCTTTCTTACATTCTGTACCCTCTCCAAGCTTCCGATATTGATTTCAAAGCCCTGACACAGACATAGTATTCTCATAATACTTGACCGCTGCTGAGAGCCGTGGGAGGAAAGTTTGCTGTTTTAAGAGCCTCTGCTTCAGTGTACAGATCCCATTTTCATCCCTCCTTTCTTAAAAGAATTACATTACAGACAAACTTAACTTGGAGCCCATAATAAGCCTTGGAATATTTTTCTGGCAACAGCTTCAAAGCTGGTTATTTCTGATTGTGTAGCCATGGAAATTATGTTTTATCTTTAAAGTTATCCTGTATTTGTCAATGTTAAAATTAGCATTGTTTTTATCCCTTGGTAGTTGTGAAGGTCAATTTTTCTCTTGTTGGAAAGGTTATTTCACAACCTGTGTCAAAAGCTTGTATTTCCAGCAAAATTTGTCTACTATATTCCATCTCTAGTCCCACATGGGTATAAACCCTTTGAGGACAAGGTTATATCCCATTCTTTTTTGTATTCCTTACAGAATTTAGCACATAACACGCACTCTATTCCAGCTAGCACCAACATGACCTTGTCCCTCATTATCTCTTACCTGGACTAGAGCTATAACTCCCTAACTAGTCTCCCCACCTCTAGTTTCTTCATAACTGACTTGGGCTGCAAACATAGTAAATTTCTTACAAGTAGCTTGGCTATCACCTGGTCCAGCGGTCTCCAGCCTTTCTGACCTCATGGACCACCAGTGATCCTCGGACCATCGGTTGGCAACCCCTGATAGTCTATCTACCAATGCACGTGCTACCTCCTTTCCTGAAATGCCCTTCATGTCCATCTACCTCGCTCAGTCCTGTACCTCCTTCTGAATTCAATTCATAGCTTATCTCCTCTGCAAAGGCCCCCCTGATTGTTGTGGTTAAGGGATTAGATTCTGAAATCAGATGGCTGGGTTGGTTTCTTCTCTTTCTTATTAGTTGAATAATCTCAGGTAAGGTCTATCACCTCTCTGTGACTCAGTTTCCTTAACTGTAAAGTAAGGAAAATAATAGCATCTATTTCATAGGATTGTTGTAAGGATTCAGCCAGTTAATATAAAAAGCTTAGAACAGTATCTGTTTCATAATAAGCCATAAATAAATGCTAGCTTTAATTAGTAGCTTAGTAGTTATGTTGACATTGCTAGTTTGTTATCACTCTGGACCTTTAAGCAGTGTTCAGTACATAATTTTCTTATTGTTGTTTAACATTGATTTTTTATTGAGATATAATTGACATAAAACATTATATTAATTTCAGGTGTACAGTACAACATGATGATTTGATATATGTACATATTGTGAACTGAATACCACAATAAGTCTAGTTAATATCCATCACCACACAGAGTTACAAATTTGCTTATTTTTCTTGTGACGAGAATTTTTAAGATCTACTCTCTCAGCAACTTTCAAATAATAGTATTATTAATGATAGTCACCATGCTGTACATTACATCTCCAGGGCTTATTGGTTTTATAACTGCAAGTTTGTACCTTTTGACTCCCTTCACCCCTTTTGCCCACCCCTGCCTTTGACAACCACAAGTCTGTCCTCTCTTTCTATGAGTTTAAGGTTTTGTATTTTAGATTTTGAACATTGATTTTTAATTATTTTGACCTCCTGACTAAAGCATGAGCTGACTGAGGACAGATACTTGTACTGTCGTATGCTGGATCTAGCATTATGAATAGAGCACAATAAATAGTTCTGGAATGATGAACTAAATAAACTGAATTATCTTTTAAATGAAACCACCAACATCTCTAATAATTAACTCCTAATATTTGCCCAAGGAATTCATGATAATTATAAAGGAACCCTTCAGTCTGCAGGCCGACACTCTATCCACTGAGCCCAACTGGCTAGGGCAAGTATCATCCTTTAAGGAGCTGTATTGGTAGTTTCTTCCATCAGTGTCAGAAGCTGTGCAAGTCATTGTGCTCAATGTTTTCTTTTGTTTTTTCTAAACCAACCCTATAGAACAGATACTGTTAAGGCATGAGGGGTTTGAAACATGGCGGATGACATGGACCAGGGGAGTGTCTTCCGAGGAGCTGGCTCCAGAGCGGCTTCCCCACACCCAACCCTGGCCCTGTCTGGCTTTGCATTCCAGGGGTGCTTTCTTCAAGGTAACAGGAAGCAACACCTTAGAAGAGCCCCTGGATCTTATCAGGCTCAGCCTGGATGAGCAAATTTATGTGAAAATGAGAGATGACAGAGAGTATCAAGGTAGATGACATGCTTCTGATCAACATTTAAATATGACATTGGGAGAAACTGTGCCTAGTATAGAAATTGAAGAAGCATATGAAGAGATATAAAAATCAACAAAATGGAATATTTCAATGCTTTCTGTTTGGGGAGATGGTGTGGTGCTAGTTTCCCCTCCATTGAGAGTTGGCTGAAACAAAGACTATATCCCGTGTGGAAATTAGGAGACTTTATATGATTGAGTCTTTAAAGGTAGAAGATATTCAAGAGAAAACTGCATACATTTTGATATTAAGAAATGAGCAAAGATTCTTCTACCAGTACTCCTAAAATGAGTTTATTTGCACATAACTCACTATTTATTAAGCTAAATAGCATTTTTATTTTTCTCCAACCCTTCCAATAAAAGTGATCACCAACAGGCAGCACCCTTTTTTTTTAGGTGTTGATTTGCTCCACTGTTTTTTCCAGACGATTTCTGATTTTTTTTAAATTTAAATTTGACATTTTCTTTTTAAATTTTTTTAGAAAAAAAAAAGACATGAGGAAGCCAAGATACAAAAGAGTCAAGTAATTTTTTCGGTGTATTAGAGGAACTCAAGAATACTCTCTATAATAAACACCATGTTTTCTGCCAATTCAACATTCATTCAACTGGCCATTTTACTTCCATTTTTGACACTTATAAGAAAAATAAGATGCTTCAATCATCAATGTTTGATAACGACAGTGACACTTTTTGGTGTATTATTTCAATATTTCTGGACAATAATCAACACCTGGTGTATTGCAAGCAACTTCTCTTCATGCCAATAGAAACACAGGGTGTTTGAGACATTTCATTTTCCTAATGAACTATGTGGCATGAAAACCCTGATGCTGAAATAAATTAGACAGATGGGGCCTCCTGCCTCATCTGTGTTCATGGTCCATTCTCCATGTTTAGAAACAACACGTTCCTCTGACCCTTAAAGATTTGATTTGATTTTTAACCCCTTTTTAATTATAACCTAAAATCTACTGCTATGCATTTTAAATTTATCACTAACATTTAGCTATTAGTAAATGGCCTCAAGTTGATCCAAAGATATGAGACTAGAACAAAAAAAAAACAAAACACAACCTGTGTGTTCATTCATTCATGAAACTCCTTGGAAAATCAGACATCTTTGCTGCT